>NC_057804.1:431655188-431950015 GCF_018294505.1 Triticum aestivum | reverse complement strand
GACGGTAGCCCGTGGAGGCTGGAGGAGGTCGACGGTGGAGATGAACAGTATCCCGTGGTGTCCCGTTTTGCGGTACGCCACACCCCTCCCGATGAACAGGACCCCCAATTCGACCGTAGGAGGTCCATTTCGTCCATTTTGCGGTACGCCACACCCCTCCCGATCAACAGGACCCCCGTTTCGACCGTAGGAGGTCCGTTTCGTCCGTTTTGCGGTACGGCACACCCCTCCTGATCAACAGGACCCCCGTTTCGATCGTCGGAGGTCCGTTTCCTCCGTTTTGTGGTACGCCACACCCCTCCCGATCAACAGGACCCCCGTTTCGACCGTAGGAGGTTTGTTTCCTCCGCTTTGCGGTACGCCAGGCCTCGTTTCCATCGCATGTTCCGTCCAAGCCCTCCCGATGAACACGACCACACATTCCGTTCCGACCCAGCCGGTTGGCTCCCACGCGTTTCGTTGCCTCTCGATGAACACGATGCTTTCCATTTCCTCCCCATGAACACGACGCATTCCATTGCCTCCCCATGAACACGACGCATTCCGTTGCCTCCCCATGAATACGAGCCCTCGCCGTACATATACGCGAGTAGGCGTTCGAGACCCCGCCCGTATGTACACATACGTGGCCATATTTTCTTTCTTGCACTCTGGCCGCTGTACGTATGTGTACATGCTACGTGTGTGCCTCTACTACGACACATGTGCGCCTCTACATCGACCAGTATGTACGTCCACGTTCGCGACCAGGATGACAACGCTACGTACGATTCGACCAGGTGGGTCCCGACTGTCAGGCACTTCCTTGCCTACGAAGATGTAGCTGGTGGGTCCCAGCAGTCAGGGGGCGAATCATTTTTTTTTGCCCGGACGCACTTCCTTGCGTGCGAAGGTGTAGCTGCTGGGTCCCAGCAGTCAGGGGGGAGAATCGTTTTTTTTTGCCCGGACGCACTTCCTTGCGTGTGAAGGTGTAGCTGGTGGGTCCCAGCAGTCGGGGGGCGAATCGTTTTTTTGGACGCACTCCCTTGCGTGCGAAGATGTAGCTGGTGGGTCCCAGTAGTCAGGGGGGCGAATTGTTTTTTTGGACGCACTTCCTTGTGTGCGAAGATGTAGCTCGTTGGTCCCAGCAGTCAGGGGGCGAATCATTTTTTTCGCGAAATACTGTGGCCCGTCCGGTGGGTCCCCGCTGTCAGGTGGAGGAATAATTATTTTGCGCGTAATAAGGAGCCACTTCCTTGCGGCTTCCGTGGACCCAGCTGTCAGCCTCTCCATGTACAGTCCATGTCCGATGGAAGTCGTTCCTTGACCACATTCACCACGCCGCGCTGAGAGCACCACTGCGGTGGACGACGGCGAGGCCTAGGAAGGGGACGACGCGGAGCCGGGGAAGACACGGCAGTGGATGCACACGCGGAGAGGAGTACGAGGGTTCATTGGTTCAGCTGCGCTGCCGTCGCCGCAAAATAACAAGGGGTGTGGCTGAGTGGAGGGATGGCCTGGCCAGCGGTGGGAGTAGTAGGGGGCGATGAGGCCTCCGCGGCAGCACAGCTGGCCACAGGAGGCAGGAGCAGGCGGCACGACCGGCGCTGCTTTGGGCGGCTGGAGCAAGAAGACCAGAGGTTGAAGAAGCACGACGGCCGTTGGATGGACATTGTACTGTCACTGCAGCTAAGAATCGTTTATATTGACTAAGTTAACAAAGCCCTTGGTACGTCAATTTAGTAGGCCCATAGGCCAGCTTTCGAACGGTGCGCCCCAGATGTCAGGGGGAGGAATCATTTTTGGGGGGGGGGGTGAAGCTAGCATATCCGAGATTGAAGAAGAAGCACGGCATCCGTTGGATGGACATCCAATGGCCACTACTGCAGGAACCGTGTGTTGACTATAAGTTGACAAAGCCTTGCATACGCGTCAACACTGTTTTTTTAGGGGACGCCTCAACTTAGTAAGGCCAGAAGTGGGTGGCAGAGAACTTATAGCCCATTTGAGATTTGTAAGAATGTGTAGCCCAGTTTTGAATTCTAATGGAATTTACTACAACTCATTTAAAGTTTGTTAAAAGTACAACCCATTTCAACCAACCATTCAAAACAGAATTCAATAAAATTTTCCACATTTTGATGGGATCTGAATATTTTTATCCCGAAATTTCTAGTCAGATTAAATACAATTTCAATATAAATTTATATTATGTAAAAATCCAACAAAACATTGCGCTCGCAACAATTAATGAAATTAAAATTTACAATATCCAAAAATAATATTTTATAAAGTAATAACTGTTTGGTGTTTTTATAGTTACTACCCAATTTTTATAATTACATCCCATTTATTATTTCTTAAAGCCCATTTTCTTGTTAAGCCTAATGCATCCCTTCTAGGAAAGATTTGCAGCCCAGCGGGGCGGAGAATAACAACTTGACCTTGCTTGGGTATTCCTAAAAAAAAGTATAGCTGGGCTAGCCATTTTCAGCTTGAAAAAAATTAATATCTGGGCTGGATATCTGTCCTGGGCCAGACGGGCCACAACCCGCCCAGTTAATACCTGCAGCGATGTTTTCGTTGTTGTTCAGAGGAGAAAAATTAATATCTGGGGTAAACATTGAAAAACTCTGCAGTGCTCACACCTCAAAAACACAAATACTACTCGAGCTGCTTGGTCCCAGCTGTCGGCCGCTTCTTGCGCAATTCTCTGGTTTATTGACTACTCCCTCCTTTCCGGTTTATAATGCTCAATTCAAAAATTTCATCAATCAAGGTAGATGGCGAGTGGTGGAATATTTTTTGTAGTTTTGCAAAAGCACCTAATTAATGCTCTTGTTATCCTCAAAAAATTATGTTTATCAATGCATTAATTGCAATGCATGCATGCATAAAGTACATGCATTGGTCAATTTTCTCTTAATACTTGCATGCAATGATTTAATGCACCTTGGAACCTGAACATGTGATGGAAAACAACCAAATTGAGCCTTATAGAATGGAAAAACTAAAATTTTGAGATAAGCCCTATAAACCGGAAAGGAAGGAGTACATAGGTTGACAATAGTGTGGGACCGTGATGTCAGGAAACCAGGAGGAAGCAAAATAAATTATAGTTATATATATATATATATATATATATATATATATATATATATAATAAGGAGGCACTTACGTACGTGAGGCTATGGACCTGGTGGGTCCCCATTGTCATCCTCTCCAAGTAAAGTCATCTCCTCGCCCGCGCGCGCTTTCCGCCCGAAACAGTCAGCGACGGCCGCCCCGCTTCCCGGTGCAGGCGATTGCTCCCCCTTCAAACGACACAAGTGTCATCCGTCCGTCCATCTGCCGCACACATTAATGATACGTGGTTGCTGAGGCGGCTACTCCGGCGCCACACGTCCATCCCTCCGCCCGCCCACCATTGCTATATAAACTGCTGCGCCGGTGTCGGTGTACTCGAGTAGGGGTACCCTAGTATCCCGAACTTGTGCACGGACAGTTGCAGCACCCCGCGGCAAGGCTTGCCGGGTGACCGCCAAGGTCCTCCGTGGTTCCTTTGGAGCCATTTAAGAACAAAGTATTCAAGCCAAGGAGACAAGGCCCCGGCAAGAGGAGCTTGCCGGGAAGGCCATCCAAGGCATCTCAAGGAACTTGCCGCGACGCGCCACGCGTCCCGGCGAGGCCCGGTGAGCGACAAGCTTCCGGACGCGACAAGACAACGACCGCGGCAAGGCGCTTGCCGCGGCAAACTACCACTCTGTACCCGCGCTCCAGCACATCCATCAACGTGTCGCCCTGGGACCTTTCCAGGCGCGCGTGGCAAGAGGTTGTGCGGCCAGCGGTGCGCGGTGGCAAGCGACGCTGACAAGATTGCCATCGTGGCAAGCGGTGGCGTCCCTGACGGTCCCTTTTTGCACTATTTGGGCGATGTAGACGGGCATTTAATGCCTTTGTCCCCTGCCGTCAGGGTTAGGTATGATACACTGTACAGGTAGTTGTACCAACCGCAATTCCTTTTCCATTTTTACCCTTGTCTACGTTGCCACCTGTCGAAGACCCCTTTAGCATATAAAAGGAGGCCCATGCGCAACGTAGAGGGGGGTTCGAAGGCAGAAAAACACTCACGCTCGGTCTCGTTAGCAGCTAGTGTGTACTGTAGCACTCAGCGCTCCCGAGCAAGAACTCAATACACTCAGACATGCAGCAGTAGGAGTGTTATCTCTCCGGAAAGCTCCGAAGCTGGTTAAACTGCTCGTGTGCTTCGCCTCGATCCGCTCTTCGTGCGATCTCCGCCCCCCGCCGAACCGAAAGGGGCTCGGTCCGCTGGTCCCATAGGTGTTCGTGGATCAGTTTCCCTGACATCTTTGGCGCGCCAGGTAGGGGGCGTCGAGGTTGTGTGAACCTGATCCGGCGTTCACACGAGCTAGATCTTCATCTTCTTCATCGACATGCCATCGAAGAAGAAGGCTTCGACGGCAGCTGTTCCGTCCACGTCAATCCCACCATCATCGGAGCAAACGGGTGGTGGGGTAGACGCCGGCGGAAGAACGGGCATCGACGAGGGAGCTCATGGTGCTGCCGGGTCCAAGGACAAGGCTGCGCAGACCTCGGCGTCCGTACATGCACCGCGCCCATCTCAGGAGGCGCAGGATCGACAACGTCATGGTATTCGCAGTGCCATACGTTTGTTGGACCAAGATCGAGCTGGTGGATCTCGGGGTGCTCAAGACCAACATGCGCGCCAACATGCTGGCACGAGCGAGACACGGTCGCCTGGACGGGATACTGCTCCTTCTAACCTAGTTAGAAGTCCGAGCATATCCCGCTCCTCGCACCGTTCGCCACTTCCGCCCACCACACCAGCATAAGCTTTGGCGCGAGCTCAACTGCTCCTGGATTACCCTCCAACGGCGGACAAAATCGCTGGATGGAGGGCCACCATTTAGAGTCTCATCGGCTTCGCCAATGGTGACACTCCGCGGCAGCCGAGTACATCGCTGCCGCGGCAGGACTACCAGGCACGAGCCGATGACGACGAAACCGGTGGGGGTGCAACCACCATGCACTCTCCACCCCGAAGGCCAAGATCGCCGACTCGCCGGATCCACCTCGACAGCGACTCCACCGCATCATCAGATCCACGAGCTCGTCGCGATCAGTGCCAAGTTCTTCACGAACGACAGCAAGAAGACGCCCGTACTCGCATCGAGCACCGAAGAGAAGCGCGGCGTCAATCGGCCCAGCGCGCTGGGCCCTCTGTCGACATGCATGCACCAGGGAAACCAGGCGACTTACCGTACGCGGTAGGTTGCCCTGCGTTCACTCGTGAGCTGCGGCAAGCCCAGTGGCCCAGCACGAAGAATTTCAAGCCAGACGTACCAGAGAAGTACGACGGCAAGTCGCATCCATCGGAGTTCCTCAGCATCTACACCATCGCGGTGCAAGCTACCGGGGGGCGGGACGACAAGATCCTGGCCAACTACTTCCCGCTGGTGCTCAAGCCCAATGTCAGATCCTGGCTCATGCACTTGCCGGACAACTCCATATCCTCCTGGGTAGACCTATGCCATCAGTTTGTCGGCGCCTTTACAGGCGGCCACAAGCCTCATGGCCAAGAGAGCGACCTTCATTTGATTGCCCAGAAGGAAGGAGAGCCCCTGCGCAAGTACATTCAGAGATTCAGCCGCGTACAGCACAACATCCCAGATGTCCACCCTGCCGCAGTAATCAGCGCGTTCCATCGGAACGTGCGAAACCGCAGGATGCGGGAGGAGATGGCGATGTGCAAGATCAGAGACGTCAGTGAGCTATATGCCCTGGCCGACAAGTGTGCACGTGCTGAGGAAGGGAGGAAACTCCCCGGAGAGAATACAGAAGCAGGAGGATCTGATAGTGAGGAGGCTGCCCCGGCAAAGAAAAACCGACGGTGGAACAACAGGAAGAAGAAAGGCAGAGATGTGCTAGTCGTTGAGCTGTCCGGCAACGGAGGTGGCCCAAGAAAGCCAAAGCTGGTAACTCCGGCGAGGAGATTGCCACAGGCACCAACTACCAGGCTGTGGCGGTCGCCGACAAGCAGGACGGCACCAACAAGCAGTACTGCAAGATCCACCGCACCAAGGGCCATGACCTCCAGAGCTGCAAGAAGGTCGAACAGCTTGTCGAGCAGCAAAAGGCTGAATACGAGCGACGCGACAAGGAGAAAGCCCAGGAAGGTGCTGGAGGAGCCGGCAAGAAACGCCCCGGCCGAGGAGGACGTCGCGGCAAAGCCAAGCAGCGGCAAGGAGAGAGACCTCCCCGCGGCCACGACAAGGATGAAGATGACGACAACAATGAAGATATGGATGATGACGACACCGATGAGCAGGAATTCCAGAAAGCCACAGAGGTCCTGTGTGTTGACGGCGGTGCTTCTCTGCATACTTCAGACCGCCAGCTCAAGTAGTGGGTGCGGGAAGTCAATGCGGCAGGACCACCCGTCGAGTCACGCAAGCCTCTGAAATGGTCCAGCACGCCTATCATCTTTGATATTGAGGACCACCCTGATCGCATAACTGCGGTCGGGTGCTTGCCGATGTTGGTTTCACCAACTATCCGCAACCTCAAGGTCACTAAGATGCTAGTTGACGGCGGGGCCGGCATGAACCTGATCTCCTCCGCGGTACTCCAGAAACTCCAGATCCCTGATGGCGAGCTCGAAGAGACCGGCACATTCCAAGGAATCAATCCGGGAAGGAGCAAGCCGAAGGGAAAGATCACGTTGCCGGTGACATTTGGCAGCGAGTTGAACTTCAGGAGTGAGAGGGTCACTTTTGACATTGCTGACTTTCCATTGCCTTACAATGGGATACTCGGCCGTCCAGCACTCGCGAAATTCATGGCAGCCTCTCACTATGCATACAACATACTGAAGATGCCAGGCCCGATAAGTGTCATCTCTGTCCCTGGCGACAAGAAGGATGCTCTTATCTGCGCCGACAAGATCTACCGGGAAGCAGCAGACACAACAGATCGCAAGTCACTTGCCGTTGAAGCTCCCGGGGCGAAGAAGAAGACCAAGTCCGGCAAGAGTTCTGATGCTCACTCCGGCAAGCGCACCTCTTCGGAGTGCTGCGCTACCGTCGAGGACGCACCATCGAGCTCCACCGGCAAGTGTAAGAAGACAATGGCAGCTCCACCAGAGACCAAGAAGGTGTCCTCCAAGGAGGATGGCACTGGTGGTACCTTTACCATCAGTGCCACTCTCGACCCTAAATAGGAAAGCGCACTCGTTGCTTTCCTGCGGGCGAACATCGACGTATTTGCGTGGCAACCGTCTGACATCCCCGGTGTTCCCAGGAAAGTAATCGAGCACCATCTTGCCGTCTGTCCTCATGCGCGGCCCGTCAAGCAGAAAGTCAGGAAACAGGCAGTGGAGGGCCAAGAATTCATCGCAGAAGAAATCAAGAAATTGGAAGCAGCAGGCCTTGTCAGAGGAGTGCTCCATCCTACGTGGTTGGCCAACCCTGTAGTCGTGCGCAAGGCAAACGGGAAATGGAGGCTTTGTATCGACTTTACCGATGTCAATAAAGCTTGTCCCAAAGACCCATTTCCCTTGCCGCGCATCGACCAGATTGTTGACTCCACGGCCGGATGTGACTTGCTTCCATTTCTTGATGCATACTTAGGATACCATCAGATCTTCATGGTAGAAGAGGATGAGGAGAAGACCGCATTCATCACCCCTTGTGGCACATACTGTTTTGTACGGATGCCTTTCGGTTTAAAGAATGCTGGTTCAACATTTGCAAGGGTAGTCCATGACGCTTTTGAGCCGCAAATACATAGAAATGTGGAAGCCTACATGGATGACATAGTGGTCAAGAGCAAGGACAAGGCGACTCTGATTCAAGATTTAGACGAAACCTTTGCAAATCTGCGCAAGATCAACCTCAAGCTTAACCCCGAGAAGTGTGTGTTTGGGGTCCCCTCCGGCAAGCTTCTTGGGTTCTTCGTGTCTCAGCGGGGAATTGAAGCCAATCCCGACAAGATCAAGGCCATTGAGCAGATTGAAGCACCAAAGCGCGTCAAGGATGTATGAAGACTTGCCGGTTGCGTAGCTGCTCTCAGCAGGTTTATCTCTAGGTCTGCTGAGCGCGCCCTGCCATTTTTCAAAATATTGAAAAAGGCAGGTCCAATGAAATGGACTCCGGAAGCGGAGGCTGCACTGCAGGACTTAAAGAGATACCTGTCCTCCACTCCAACACTTGTCGCACCTAGGCCACAAGAGAAGTTGCTGCTATATATAGCGGCAACCAATCAAGTGGTTAGTGCTGCGTTAGTAGCAGAGAGGGAGGTGGATGATGAGCCAGCAACCACGGCAGATGCATCCAGCGACAAGCAGGGGACTTCACCGGCAAGCTCTGGTCCCGACAAAGATGGATCTGCGCAGGCGCGTGAGAAGATGCAGAAAAGAATAGTGCAGCGCCTAGTTTATTTTGTTAGTTCCCTTCTGCAGGGGGCTAGGTCAAGGTACTCTGGTGTGCAGAAATTGCTTTTCGGCCTTCTCATGGCCTCAAGAAAGTTGCGCCATTACTTCCAAGCACATGAGATCACAGTCGTCACTCGTTTTCCCCTGAAGAGGATACTGCAAAATCCAGAAGCAACAGGCAGGATTGTCGAGTGGGTACTGGAACTGTCAAGCTTTGGCCTCAAGTTTGAGAGCACTTCATCTATCCAAAGCAGAGCATTGGCAGAGTTCATAGCAGAATGGACGCCAACACAAGATGAAGAAATTCCAAAAACAAGCATCCCTGTCAAGGAGGCGAGCAAAGAGTGGCTGATGTACTTTGATGGTGCCTTCTCGCTGCAAGGCGCCGGTGCGGGCGTGCTACTTGTTGCACCCACCGGAGAGCACCTCAAGTACGTAGTCCAGATGCACTTTCCCAAGGAGCAAGCAACGAACAATACCGCAGAGTATGAAGGTTTGCTTGCCGGTCTCAGGATCGTAGCAGACCTTGGGATCAAGAAGCTCATTGTCAGGGGTGACTCACAGCTTGTCGTCCGCCAAGTGAAAAAGAATTATCAGAGTCCATTGATGGAAGCTTACGTTGATGAAGTGAGAAAGCTAGAAGAGCACTTTGACGGCCTACAGATGGAACATGTTCCAAGAGCTCAGAACGACATTGCCGATGGCCTGTCGAAGTGCGCCGCACTTAAATTACCTGTGGAACCAGGGATCTTTGTGCTCAAACTAACTCAACCATCTGTAACGCCATCAACTGGACAGAGCCAGAAGAGGAAGTTGATTTCTGGTGACTATTTTCCGGCAGAGCTCCCCGAAGCCGCCGCCAAGAAGGTCCTCAAGATCAACACCAAGGGTGCTGAGGAGCAGTCTGCTCCGGCAAGCCCTAGGGTTTGTTCCGTTGAAGCAGACGCTCCCGACAAGTTTTTCTCCGGCAAGCTTGCCGGGGAACGTCAAGCTCTGGCTGAGCCGCAGGTTCTCGCCGTAGAAGCGGGTGTTCCCGCAGCAGCAGATGTGCCTTTAGTCCTTGTTGTCGAGCCGCAAGCTCCAGCATGGGCACAGCAGATTGTCCGTTTCCTTCAGACAGGAGAACTTCCCGAAGAGCAAGAAGAAGCAGAAAGAGTAGCCCGGCAGTCAAGTATGTACCAGTTTGTCGACAACACACTATACATAAGAAGACTCAACGGCGTGAAATTGAAGTGTATTCACCGGGAAGACGGACAAAAGCTATTGGCAGAGATACATGGAGGCATATGTGGTCACCACATTGGCGCAAGAGCACTTGCCGGCAAAGCGTTCCGGCAAGGTTTCTTTTGGCCAACAGCCCTCCAGGATGCAACTGCACAAGTACCCAAGTGTGAAGCGTGCCAGTTCCATTCCAAGTAGATACACCAGCTAGCTCAAGCTCTCCAGACGATCCCTTTATCTTGGCCATTTTGGGTCTGGGGGCTCGACATCCTCGGCCCCTTTCCCCGAGCTGTCGGGGGCTTTGAGTACTTGTACGTTGCAATCGACAAGTTCACAAAGTGGCCGGAAGTGGAAGCAGTGAGGAAGGTGACAGCACAGTCAGCAGTCAAGTTCTTCAGGTCGATTGTTTGCCGCTTCGGGATCCCTAACAGGATCATCACTGACAACAACATGCAATTCACGAGCCGCACCTTCATGCAGTATGTCCAAGATCTTGGCGCCAAGGTCTGCTTCGCTTCTGTTGCTCATCCGAGAAGTAACGGTCAAGCGGAGAGGGCGAATGCTGAAGTGCTGCGAGGGCTCAAGACCAGGACTTTCGACAGGCTGCGCAAGTGCGGAAAGAACTGGATTGAGGAGCTGCCGGTGGTTCTTTGGTCGATCAGGACGACGCCAAATCGAGTCACTGGCCAGACACCTTTCGCTCTAGTCTATGGAGCAGAGGCAGTTCTCCCAACGGAACTCGTATACGGGTCACCTCAAGTGCTCGCTTATGATGAGCTTGGGCAAGAGCAGTTGCGACAAGATGACGCGCTGCTCCTTGAGGAGGACCGTCTTCTGGCCGCTGTACGAGCTGCTCGATACCAGCAAGCTTTGCGCCACTACCATAGCCGCAAAGTTAATGCCAGAAGTCTCGAGGAAGGCGACCTTGTTCTTCGGCGCGTTCAGTCCGCCAAGAATTCCAACAAGTTAACGCCGAAATGGGAAGGCCCTTATTGGGTGAAACGAGTCACTAGGCCTGGCACTGTCCGCCTTGAGACCAAAGACGGCATTCCGGTGAGCAACTCCTGGAACATTGAGCATCTTCGTAAGTTTTACCCATAGGGCGCGGTTGTCGGAACCTGTTCCGGCAACCACCTTTTGTACAAGTCTTGCCGATGTTGCATATAATCCTTTGTACGAAGCCGGGTGCAGACCCCGTGCATAAGTAAAGCTCATGTGCTCCGCACATCTTTTCAATTTCATGCTTTCTACTTTTTTTGCATGCGTTATCTGACACTTTGTGCAGCGCCTACACCCGGTAAGCAATAACGAGTCGTAAGGCTCCATATCTTTATTTTCTCTTCTTTCTCTTCCTCAAAGAAAGGAGAAGATAATGGTGTGGACCAACCGTTGTTCAAGGAAGTTTCGCCTTACCGGGAAGCAAACGACAGAAAAGCTAAGTTGCTAAAGTTTGAGCAATCAGTTTTAAAATTTCTAAGTTATCTTCCTCGAACGACCGTGCTTTGTATGGAAAACCTGTGCGCGGAGGAACCAACTCGTAGCTAGTTGCGCCCTTACTTTGTTTCGAGTCGGCTCAACAACTTAAGTGAGCTGCGACTAGTTGCGACAAGGTTTCTTGTCGGTAGCGGCACCACCAGCAGGCTGCTGACGTCCCGCACTCAGCGCTCGCGGCTAAGGTGCCTGCGCCGACAAGTTCCCTAAAAGCGTAGGGCAAAACATACAAAGGAAGGAATCAAGTAAAGGAAATAACATAGCAATCGCTACCCAAAATAGAGTCATATTACAAGATAGCTTGTCGCAGCTCTAACAGATTGTTCTCATAACATGACCAGCAGCGACAAGAAAAAGAGAAAACGGGCGGCCTAATCTGCGCGATCGCCCTCAACCCTCTTGATCCCGCTCACCTTGTCCACAATGGGTGCGACAAGGGTCTTGAGCGCTTCCAGATCAGCATCCGGCGGCAAGGTCCTGAGGATGTTGGTGAGGTTGAGGCCTGGGTTGCGGAAGGCCACCTTCACCAGCACCTTTTGAAGAGCTCCCGCGCAGATCTTGCGCGACTCGTCGGCCAGCTGCTTTGGGATCTTCTCCCGGAGTCGCTGGAGGGCCGTCGCCATGCCTTTGAAGAACAAGCTGAGCTTGGCGCTGGGTTGGAGGTGCTCATCGGAGGAATACCCGAGATCCTCCAACCCAGCTGCGCCAGCTCCCTGTCGATGGCTGCGGCAACATCCACGAGACCCTCGGTCCAGTGCTCCACGTTCTCCCTAAAAGTGTCCTGGGCGGCAGCAGCACTCGCCAGCAGCGCCTCGTCGGCCTTGATCTTCTCCTTCAAGGCCACCTCCTGCTCCCTGGCACCGTCCAGCGTCTTGGTCAAAGTAGCCAGCTTCAACTCAAGATCTGTGTTGGAGTCCTTCGCGGCGCTAAGCTCCTTGCTCCTCTCAGCGAGACGACCCTGCAGCTCGCCATGGGTGTAGGCGTCCTTCTCGCGCTTACGCTTGAGCGCAGCAAGCTCCTCGCCGCTCACCTTGAGATCGGCCTCCAGCTGCGCCACCTTCGTCTCTAGCTCCTTCTTGGCGGCCTCGGCAGCTGTGGCAGCATCCTCTGCTTCCTTGAGAGCCCCGCCGAATGTTTGCTCGCGCGCGGCAAGCTCGTCCTCGTGGCTGTCAAGGTTAACCTTCCGCTGCGCCAACTCGCCTTCCTGCGCAGACAGCTTCTCGGCAGCAAGCCGCTGTTGCTCTTCAACTTCAGCCTTCTCGAGGAGGAAGGCTTTCCGCTCCTTGGTGAGTTGCTCCCGCTCCTTTGCCAGGGACCGGAGAGCTTCCTGGTTGAGGCCCCGGAGCTCCTTCGCACGCTTCTCAATGTCCACTCCCGCCTTCGCGACAAGCGCTTCTCGGGATACCAGCTTGGCCTGTCGGGCGCGGTAGAGCGACAGCAGCTTCCGCAGCAGCTGCTCCTCCTCAGGCTCGCCGCTGCTGCTGCTCGGCGCGTCGACCAACGTCAGCCCAGCGGAGGCGAGCAACTCTTCATCAAAGATTTCTCCTTCGATCGGCGCCCTGGAGCTCGACACCCAGGGGAGCTTGATGAAGACGCCATCGCCGGCCTTCAAATAGGCGCCGGGCTGGGGCTCTTCGGAGCCTGACGCTGCAGCAGCGGTGGAGGGATCGGCGGTCGGTGTAGCGCCTGACGCTCCTGCGTCCTCGGGGCCGTCAGTACGATCGCCGGACCCCTCGCCAGCTTCTGCGGCGGCAGCCTTGGCGGCCTCTCCGCCATCGGGATCATCAGCGCCGGCTTCTTCTTCGGTGACAGTGGCATCGTCGGTATTGCCGCGCGCGTTCTCCTCGCCGGCGACCTCGGTTTCCATCGGCTCCGTGGCAGATGGACCTGACGACCGGAAAAGGCAGAAAAGTCAAGCAAATATTCAAAAAGAAAATCAGAAGAAGAAGAACCCAAGGGAAGTATTCAAGCAAGAGGATTACCTGTACTAGGATCTACAGTCGTGGTCTCCGCCACCGGGGGGTCGCTGGTGCTGTCCCTTGCCGGAGAACTGTCCCTTGCCGGAGAATTCTCCCTTGCCAGGGAATCCTCCCTTGGCGGTGTAGTCGAAGCAGATGGCATGTCGGGAGCGGCTTCCGGGCACTCCTGGTGAGACTGCTCTGCTCCTACACAAACCAATAGTCGGATGTCAGCAAAGAAAGAGCACCCATGCGCATCTAACAGCAGGAAGTAAACCATATACTTACGCTGGGGGCTGCGCTGGGGGCTGCTTTGGGGAATAGTTACCGGGTCCGGCAAGGTGGTCTCGGACACACCCCCTGCTGTCGCGGTGGGTTTGTCCTCGATGACAATCACCGAGACCTTGGCTCTCTTCGCCGCTCTCTGGGCCAGAGTCCTGAAAAGGAATGGGTTCAGAGTAAAGCAAATCAGATAGAAGACAAAACAACAAGAATTGAAGAACTACAAGTACAGCAAAGAATCTTACTCTTCCTCTTCCTTGTCGGAGCTGAGCGCGGAGAGGTCGAAGTCCGTCCCACCTTCGGCGTGGCAAGGCGAAGGAGTAGGTTCCCTTAGCCGCTTGGCGGGAGCAGAAGCAGTGGTCCGGGAGGGCCCCGCTCCAGTTGCCGCAGCGGCATGAGGTGCTCCCGCGGCAACAGTGCTTGCCACGGTGGAGCGCATCACGCGGCGCGGCGGCTGTTGACCCATCTTCCGCCCCGCTATGTCCACGGCCTTGCGGAGACGCCTTCTTGGTGGAGCTGGGGGCTCCGCTTGCGGCGAGCTGTCTGAAGGTGAGAAAGAGGAGGAGTCGATCTTCAACGAGTCGCTCGCGCCCTCAGCGGGCTCGCTCAACTCAGCTTCAGGCCCGACAAGCTCTCCCTCGCCGGCAAGCTCCTCTCGCTCGGCAAGGCTTGCCGCCTCTGCTGCCTCTGCCTCCTCCATGGTGAATCCAAACTCACCCACGGCAGCTGCTGCCGCCGCCTCTTCCAGCCTAGTGGCGATGCGCCGCATCTCCGCATCAGTTGTGTCGCGAGTAAGGCTCTTCTGTTCATCAGAGCGGACCGGCACTTCTACCAAGCCGTCAAAGAACTCCTGCATGACGTCGTCTGCAGGCTCTTGCCAAGTTGGGACAATTCCATGCGAATCGCACAACGGCATCATTGAACGGATGCGGTCGAGCGAGGAGTTGTTGCACAACGGAACGACACCCCTCGGCAACATGAACGCTTCGGGATGTTGAGGATCGCGCTTGAATAGTTCCAGGAGCATCGCATCCAGTTCCAGGACAGTGAAGTTGAGGTTGAGGCCAGGGCGCAGCCTCATGATATCCGCCGCATTCTGGAACTCCTAGGCTGGTCTCCTCCTCTCCTGCAGGGGGGCGATGCGGCGGCGAAGAAAATCTGCGCCAACGGCGCCTACGGTGAGCCCGGCAAGCCTGAGGCGTAGGATCCGGGTGACGGCAATCTTCAGCCTATCGTCTTCCGGGGCCACGTTGCTCCAATCATTGCCGCGTGCTATTGGGGCTTGGCGCTGGGCGGTAAATGGCTGTGGGTTCTCCTCGACAATCCAGCACCAGTCTGCTCTCCATTCCTCCCACTTGCTGCGGAGCTCTCCCTCCAGATAAGCTTCCTTCTTGCCAGCTCTCGAGATCCAGGTGATTCCTCCGGACAAAGGCTCCCCTCTCTCAACTCAGGGCAAAAAGAAGTGGCGAAAAAGAGCTATATTTGGATAGACTCCGACAAAGTTTTCACAGAGATGTGCAAAAACTTCCATGGTCAGAACAGCGTTGGGGGTGAAGTCAAGGAGGCGGAACCCGTAGGTGTTCATAATGTCATAGAAAAACTCAGAGAAAGGCGGGCAGAGCCCGCAGTAGAAGAACAACGCGAAGAAGGGGTATCCATTCGGAGCCAGTTCCGAAGCGGCAGCTGAGAGTACCTTCGTGCGCGGATGCGCTTGCGTCTCCGCCGACCAGAAGAGGTAGTAATACTCCCTCAGCTCCTTCCCGGCGAGCTGAGGGGGGAAGATTGCCCGCTCCTTTCGCAGCGCCGCGAGCCGCTGCGCCTCGGCCGACTTCACAACCTTCCCGGCTTTCGGAGCCATGGCGGAGGTGGTGAGAGAGATCGACGGCGTTGGTGGTGCCGGTGACGATGGGGGGCGGAGCGCTGCTCTCTTTCAGCTTTGGGAAGAAGGGGGGAGCGGTAGAGATTTTTGAGATTGGAATAGCAACCGGCGAGATGGGCGAACTGCCCCTGTTTCCCCTGCTTATAAAGAGGGAGGGGGCAGACGTTCCGTCTTTCCGAATAAAGAAACCACCCACGATCTCTCCCATGACGCCGCATTCGACGCATGACGTTCGAGGAGAGCGCGGTGGATACAGAGTGAGATACGGCGCAACCCAGGCCGCGCGTGCCCGTGCCCTGTTTTGGGCCTGGCCCAACAGCGCTGGGCACCGTGTGTGGCCCAGGCCCGGGGGCTCCTGTCGGTGTACTAGAGTAGGGGTACCCTAGTATCCCGAACTTGTGCACGGGCAGTTGCAGCACCCCGCGGCAAGGCTTGCCGGGTGACCGCCAAGGTCCTCCGTGGTTCCTTTGGAGCCATTTAAGAACAAAGTATTCAAGCCATGGAGACAAGGCCCCGGCAAGAGGAGCTTGCCGGGAAGGCCAACCAAGGCATCTGAAGGAACTTGCCGCGACGCGCCACGCGTCCCGGCGAGGCCCGGTGAGCGACAAGCTTCCGGACGCGACAAGACAACGACCGCGGCAAGGCGCTTGCCGCGGAAAACTACCACTCTGTACCCGCGCTCCAGCACATCCACCAACGTGTCGCCCTGGGACCTTTCCGGGCACGCGTGGCAAGAGGCTGTGCGGCCAGCGGTGCGCGGTGCGCGGTGGCAAGCGACGCTGACAAGATTGCCATCCTGGCAAGCGGTGGCGTCCCTGACGGTCCCTTTTTGCACTATTTGGGCGACGTAGATGGGCATTTAATGCCTTTGTCCCCTGCCGTCAGGGTTAGGTATGATACACTGTACAGGTAGTTGAACCAACCGCAATTCCTTTTCCATTTTTACCCTTGTCTACGTTGCCACCTGTCGGAGACCCCTTTAGCATATAAAAGGAGGCCCATGCGCAACGTAGAGGGGGGGGGGGTTCGAAGGCAGAAAACACTTACGCTCGGTCTCGTTAGCAGCTAGTGTGTACTGTAGCACTCAGCGCTCCCGAGCAAGAACTCAATACACTCAGACATGCAGCAGTAGGAGTGTTATCTCTCCGGAGAGCTCCGAAGCTGGGTAAACTGCTCATGTGCTTCGCCTCGATCCGCTCTTCGTGCGATCTCCGCCCCCCGCCGAACCAAAAGGGGCTCGGTCCGCCGGTCCCATAGGTGTTCATGGATCAGTTTCCCCGACAGCCGGCCATAGCCGCAGTCATCTGTGTTCGTTCCCTTTCTCATGTCCACACTACTACTGCCCACCATGGCTTCCTCGCGCTCCAGCGCTCTTCGGGACGGGCGGACGATGGACCACAAGGAGATGGCAGCCATTGCTGCCGACCGGCTGGCCAGCAGGTAGCTAGAGGACGACGACGTCCCAATGGAGAACATGGTAGTCGATGATCCAGTGCCAACCCCCTCCTCCGCGCCATCCTCGCCGGTGCATTGCACCATGACCATCGGCGAGGCACGTGCCAAATATATGGATAGGGTGAGGCAGATGCGTGAGGAGCAGTTCCGGCAGGCGCAGGCCAACGCCGCCTACAACCACCATCTCCTCCAGAAGCACCTGCAGGCGGAGGAGCAGATCACCGCGGAGCGAGCGGAGCAGGAGGCGCTGCTCGACTCATACCGCTCCGCCCGCAAGGGCCACCTCGAGCACTAGCAGTACCGCATGCGGGTGGCGGAGGCTGCGGCCGCCTACAAGGAGGCTAGCAAAGAGGGCGATGAAGCGGGCGAGGCACTGTTTGGCGATACCAAGGACAAGGCAGAGGACAACGCCAGCTCTGACGAGTCCCCGCTCTGCTAGCATCAACGAGGCCCTGCTCCGTCGAGGCCCCGCGGCGCCAACAACGAGGCAAAGGACACCTCCGGCTCCGCCGAGGCCCCGCGGCGCCAACAACGAGGCAGAGGACACCGCCGGCTCCACCGAGGCCCCGCCCCGCCAACAACGAGGCAGAGGACATCGCCGGCTCAGCCGAGGCCCCACCCTGTCGGCAACATGGGGGAGGATTTCCACCGCTCTGCTGAGGCGCCGCCGCCGGCAACGAGATAGAGGACATCGCCGGCTCCGCCGAGGCCCCGCCCCGCTGCCAACGAGGCCGCGCCACACAGAAAACAAGGAAGAGTAGAACACGGTAGGTCCCCGCCGCTCGGGTCTAAGTAAGGCCACCACTTCTACCCTCCAGTTGAAGCCAAGCTAGGCGGGTTGACAATTGACGGCCGGTTAGCTTCTTGGCGGCGACATGGAGTCGGAGAGTTGCGCTGGAGAAGAATGCTGCTTCTGCTTAACTGCTAGTGCAGTTGGCTGACTGAGATGTGGGCCCAACATGCCACATGTCAGTTACGCAACTGCACCTACAGTTAAGTCACTGAAGCTTCTGTTCGGCACAGCGGGACATAGGTGGGTAGCTTCGGTTAATTAATTATACCTCCAGCGCACCCCTTTTTAGTTGAAGAACGTATGAAATCTAATGAAATCCGGCATATTTATATGAAATCTGACCGTGTATTAATGAATTTATTTCGACTAGTTCGAATTCCTGTATCACTGGCATTGGATGAACATGCAAAACAATACGTACTAGCATTATTCCCAGGGTGATCACCTCGTTTGCAGCAGTTTCACATGTACTCCCTCCGTTCCTTTCTAGTCTGCATACAAGTTTTGTCTGCAGTCAAAGTATCTCTACTTGGACCAATCTTATACAAAAAAGTATGCACTTTCACAATGTGCGAAGTAAAAAGGAACAAAAGGAGTACAAAGAGTTTGAGCAGCTTTTTAGGGTTTTTGTACATTGCAATCAAACACACAGGCCTCGTAATTCATAGAGAACATTCAAAACAATCGATGATTATGCATCTCAGCGACTCACATGTCAGAGGCAATATTTACTTCACAACTAAAGAATAAAGAAAAATTTGATCGACGCTGCTGACAGCAAAGGGTGTCCCATTCAAAAATATCAAACGCATATCTTGCTAAAGTCAATGAGCAAAATTTGACAAGGTTGTCCCATTCCAAAATATCAAATGCCTACGATTGTGGAATGGGTAGGGTTTGCCATCAGTTCGGACATTGACATGGCACCTCGTGCTAAATAAACCAGCTGTTCTTTTTGTGCAGATCCACCAAAATCAACCAAATTCGCGCGTAGCTTGTATGATTTCGCCCTTATATGTTGCAACACCTTGAACTTATGGGCACCTCCTTTCTTGTGGTGGAAATGAATGATTCGATATATTCATGAACATTTTGTGCAGTTCCCGTTAAAATCAAGCTGAGCACCCCTGTTTGCACAGATACAAAAAAGTGATTAGTATAAAGCAAATTGTACTATGAATTGACAGTCTCAACAGGCACATACATGGTCCATGTAGAGCACACTTTTAGAAAAATGGAACTCACCAGAAAGAATCCTAGAACAACATTGTACTCGCGCATCACAGCAAAAAAATGGAGATTTGTCAGTCCTTTTGAGCTGAAGTTAGTTTGGTCTTGTGGGGAGTAATGTAACCATCCTTCAACTGCTCCTTATGATGAGAAGATAGACAGGGCTTCTTCATCCTGGCATAATCGGAACTAGTCACTTCACATACTCCATGTTCTTCTTCAGAGGAAGATGATCATGTTGTGCAAAGACAAGAGGACTACTAAATGCTAGCATCCCTGTTTGCTCGAAAACAAGGAAAGGAAATATTTAAAACAACACAGATGAAGCACTTCTCAAGGACAATACCACTTTTTTATGACAGTATCTAAACAGTAGCACAACACCAATAGAGATGACAAAGCTCAATCATATGGATGAAAGTGGGCGAGTACCAACCTTTGTCAGGAGGCTGATTGTGTAGAGCATACAGATGAAGCACTTCCTCGGAACCATCTGTTGATATCTACGGGGGTGGCCATGCTTACTATATACTCCTCGATTACTTTAATGTTTCCAACATCTTCTTGTGCAGTTCCACTAAAACATATGGTATCTTCAAAGAAGATCCCTGTTTGCACAAGTAGAGATAATTACGTATGGCATCAAATCAGTGGCAAAACAATTGCTCGTTCCAGCCATAGCAATAAATTAAGATGCAAAACTATATCATTACTTGTGTCATCACAGTTTTAGTGCTTCATTACAACACCGGGAGTTGATTTTTGTTTTTCTTCCACTTGTTCTTCCCCTTCATCACTTGGTTCAATAACAAACAAGCTTCGCCTTCAATGTAAGATTTGGCATGTCACTTAGGGAGCACAAGTATAGTACTAAACTTAATTTTCTGATGAAAGTGGCAAAATACAGGCCAGCAGTTGTGAAATATCCTTATCTTACCTCAATGGGATATTACGGTGCACATACAGATTGGAAGTCTTGTCTCCATTTGTGCAGTTCACTAAAATCAAGAAACATTATCGTACAAGTAGCACAACATATGAAAGCACACTGCAGAATCATGTGAAAGAAGGCTAGTACTTACCTCTCATGATGCGGAATTCAAACAACTCACAAGAAGAAGATCTGAACCAAATTCACCTTAACGGATAGGAAGTAAGATCTCCTCTTGTGCAGTTCCACTAAGATCAAGCAATCAAGCAACGTTGACGGTGTGACATTTTGGTTGAACTGCACAAAACACTCTTAAAACAAAAGTGTTTTGTGCAGTGCAACAAAACGTCACAATGGCAACGAGGTGAAGTAGATAACCCTGTTTACACAGAGGTGCAAAGGAAACAATTAGTGGTCAATAACTGTGGATGACACAGAAGCCAACAAAAAGAAGCATCTACCTTATCTAAATGGGAAAGAAAGCAAGACAGTAGCATTTCTCAAACGGTGGCATTGATTAATATTAACATAGAGAATATATTAACAATAAAATTCGTTAAACATGTAATTTGCTTTTAACTTTGGCATTGCATCAATTTTACAGGGACATTTTGGTGTAGGGACTAAAAAAACTACGTGTCAGTCCCATCTAAACCAAATAGGAGGGACTTTTAGGGACTAAAAGTGGGCATTTGGGACCAAAGAAAGAAGACCCTGAGGGAGTCTTTTTGGGACTTTTTCCAACAGTTGCCCCTGCCACGCATCGCACCTTGTTTCTATTAGTTCATTACTAGGGGTAAGATGGTCTTTTAGCATGTCATTTAATAACCTCTAGTCCATGTTTAGTCCCTGGAACCAAGCAGGTAGGGACTAGGGAGTTTTTAACCAAACAGGGCCTTAGATTAACAACAGCTAATGAGTTGCACGGGGCAGTGGATGCACCAGCACCATGTGCATCTACCAATGTACTGTGGTCATGCATAGTCTGTTGCAACAAAGAACAAACAACCAAGGAGCATATTTGTGTTTCTCCCAGTTTTGTTATCTTTAGACACCTTTCCCTATGTGAGCGCAACAAATCTAGTCCTGCTCAAACTCTACAGCCTTGTCCCTTCCTTTCCTTTTTGAACTAGTACTTTCGCCCCTTCCTTTCCTCTTTGAACCACGTCCTAGATTTATGCGATACAACTTTCCCCACTACTTTCCCCCATTCCTTTCCTCTTTGAACCACGTCCTAGATTCATGCTATACAACTTTCCCCTTCATTTCCTCTTTGAACCACGTCCTAGATTCATGCTATATACAACTTTTCCCACTACTTTCCCCCACTCCTTTCCTCTTTGAACCACGTCCTAGATTCATGGTATACATGCAGCTAGAGCAATGCATGCGGAGTAAGTAAAATATACCTTAAGGTTCTTGGGGCGTGGTTCGGTGGGCGACAGGACAACGGCGAAGAAGAAGGGGTCAGAGGCCCTCCCGCACCGTCGCTAGGTGGAAAGTGAACAGCTGCACCGGTAGTGGATTCCCTCCCTCGCCAACAGTGACAGCGTTAAGCCTCCTTCCCTTCCCGGCGGACGGATCCTGTCGGCTCTTTGAGCAGTAGTGAGGGGAGAGAGAGGCCAACAAAGTCTTGTTTAGATCTGGAGAGGGCGAGAGAGTGTGAAGAGAACAACTACAAGCGCTGAGGCTCCAGCAGGAGAGGGCGAGAGAGTGTGAAGAGAGCAACTACAAGCGTTGAGGCTCCAGCATGTATATATATACTGGAGAGAGAGTGTGAAGCGTGCAAACCCTATAAAACATTTTGACCAGTCAAAGAATCCTCCTGGCAAAAATTATGCTCAAGTGTAGTTATCGAACCCGAGACCTCAAGTTTGATGAGCGAACAGGCTAACCAGCTACACAACCCTCCTGTTATGTTCAACGAGAGGAAAATAACCTTTTATACATTCCTGCATTCGTGTGACAAGCATGTCGTGTTTTTTTTGTGTGTGGGAGTCATTGGGATTTCAATCATAATCATGTCATGTGGCTTTGGTGCTAAGACTATCCATAATGGTGCAGAAATAATGCAGCCTTAGTCACCTTACCTCTCTCCACGTAGTACGTTGGGTCCCACCAGTCAGAGGGTGAAACAAACAAATTAATAAGAAAAATTAAAAGCGCCAGTAGTGTATCTTACATCACACATCTCGCTACTGCTCGGGAACACTGTCCAATTGATCCCTCTGTTTGCTCACGTACTATTTTAAGTGAATACTTATTATAACAGACACACAAATTTGGGCACTTGTATTCGACTTAAGTCAGTGTGCCACCGTATCTAGTATACTTACTACTCCCTCCGTCTAGGTGTAATAAGTCACGTTAGAAGGTGCAACGGGACCAAGGTGCGTGCATGTGCGTGTGTGTGTTTAACAGCATGTGTGTGTTAGAGAGTGCGACAAATCGACCTACTCCTACAGAGAGATGGTGTGTAGTGTACGATTTTAGCCACGAGAGTCGGTGCATCCTCTCGTTTCCGGGCGTGTCCGGTAGGGACATGCGGACAGCTACCACGCCCGCTCCTGACCAGCCTGGCCCACCCAAAGCCCCTCCATTGCCCGCGCGCGCTTCCTGCCCGAAACGGTCAGCGCCGCTCCAAAGAATCAGTGCCGCATTCATGCCCGGGCAGAGCGGACGCGACCTCTCACTAGCGCAAGAGTGATGGTTGCTTCGTCCGTCCAACTTACTGCTGGGTCTATGTGATTCGACGGCTCATTTGTCTTTATTACTGAGGTGGTAGGACTGCTGGATGTCCCACGCTTTCGGCGAAAGGAGGTACTACTACTACCAGATTACAATTTTCTCCATTCTTACAGCGGAGGAGTGCAAGAGAAGTGAAAATACGTAGGCTCAGTGATTACATGGCCCACCTCACACTATCACCGTGCGACACCTAACTCTTTACATAGTACTCCCTCCGTTCCTAAATATTACTAGATGAGTCCCCGTGCGTTGCCGCGGAATAGCGGTATATCTCTCTGTGCAAAATTATCGATTTCATAGAACTAAAAAAACTCTATAACCGCATAACAAATGTGGTAGCCAAACTAAATAATCTCCCATCATCATTTAGATCATCCCACGTAAGGAAAAAAGATCAGCCAACTCCTACTGCATAATGGGATTATATTTTTCTTTTTGACATGTTAATGGGACTTAAAAGCTCACTTACATGCATGCTACCGGTGCATGCTTGCATGCAGACATGTTGATGTGATTTAAAACCCACTCACATGCATGTGCCACGATATTTCTGCATGCTTGCATGTGGTTTAGTGCGGAGCCTCTCAATGTCTAGATCAGACAACTATTTTGGACTGTTTTACTTCATCTAAAAGCTACATCAATTTTGATGATGTCGCTCAAGGAGAGGATAGACAATTCCTAGTAGTGGGGGCTAGCTATTACTAGTAGATAAGTATTTGTAGAGATTCCACTAGGTGAACTACATACGGAACAAAATGAATGAATCTACACTTAAAATGCATCTATATACATCCGCATGTGGTTCATGGTGAAATCTCTACAAAGACTTATATTTAGGAACGGAGGAAGTACTAGTATAGTACTATGTACTGTAATTTATCAGCGAGATAAATTTGTACAATGCTATGAAGCTTCCAGCTCCTGTTACGTGTATCTTGCGTCCAAGGTTGCCTGTTGCAACATTTCATCAAATACAAAGGAGACTAACATGCATGCTATTGCATCTCAATGATTGACAGATCATAGCAAATATGTACTCCCTCCGTTCCAAAATACATGTCTCAACTTTGTGCAAACTTTAGTACAAAGTTGTACTACTACTAAAGTTGACACTTATTTTGGAACAGAGGCAGCTAAAGAAAAAACAATCCATGCAGTCCTGAGCCCTTGAACCGTGAACCCTGACCAGGCTTCAATTTGCTGGCAACGTTCGAGCTTCCTAATAAATGAAGTTTGCAACCTTTTGACCATCGGATCATTTTGTGCAGTTTCACCAAAATCAAGATGAGCATCCATGTGGCAAAGAAATTGAAGAAGCGTGATTAGAATAAGATTACTTGGACTAGTTGATGAGACATAAACTTATCACAAATAGAGTACGTAGAAGCCAGTAGAGGTATCAGGTATGTGCGGGCAAAGAAGTAGAGAAATATCCACAGGGAGTGATGTGGGCAGCTGGAGCAGTGGTGCAAGCCGGCTGTAAAGGGAGTTGTACCTGAGGGACGTAGCTGAACCTTGAGGAGGGCGGCGGGAGGCGGCAACTGCCCACGTCGCGGCAGTGAGCAAGGGACGAAGGCAACGTCACTGGCTTTGTGAGAGAGAACGGCGGGGACCCCTGATCGGGACGTGCCGACAGTGGGTTTTCACCGTCGGCGATGGCCACCGCATCTACACTAAGCATCCACCCCTTCCCCAAGCGGACGTGATCCGCCGGGATGTTAGAGATGTGGCCACAGTCGTTTTGTGCGAGAGAGTGTGAAGAGAGCAACCCCAGCAAGCAACCGTGTAGGCTGGCCCGTCCTGACTATGTATATAGTGGAGCGGTTTCCTTTTCTCTCCTTATGAACCTATCATATTGCATACGTGCCACTAAAGAAAAAAACTTTATTTATAAATTATCTCATTGGATTTGTATTTGAACATAGTTTTCAATATAATGTTTGGTGACATGTGTGAACATTTTCTTAGTTTAATCTATGGTCAAAATTTGGCACGAAATACAATGGGGACCAATAAACCCGGACAGAGGTAGTAGATACGGAGCAAAATGAGTGAATCTACACTCTAAAATACGTCTATATACATCAGTGTTTGGAGTATGTACTAGTAGTTCATATTGAAATCTATTAAAGGACATATATATTCCAAACAATATGGTATACTCTCTATAACCAAGGTAGTAGGGACGAGGAGTAAACGGAGGGAGTAATAAATTTTTCTCCTTGTCATGCGAGCCACCGCGCGCATGGACGAGGGAGCGGGCGTAAGGCGGAGCAAGCTTCACCTCATCCTGCGAGACACCGCGCCCGTGGGCGGGGGAGACGGCGTACTAAGCAAGCTTCTCTTCGTTCTGCGAGTTGACGGGACACATCAAAAGTACTCCAGTGTATAGAGCCTTGCCTCTAAGGTAGGCCCCACATGGTTTGCCTCTTTTTTTAATTTAACATAATGTGTCAAGTCGCAATTTGTTTGTTCACCCGTGGTAGACGATCCTCCCTCCACCAAGTGGACAACCAGTACACGTGCCAAATTACCACGTGGGTTGCCTTTTTCATACAGAAATGAGCTCCACCGTGTACCCGCGCGGGTGTGGTTGGGAAAGAGACGGGAGTACGTGCATCGTGCATGCACCTCTTCTCTTCATGCACGTCCCCCACCTACGTGGGTGGGTGTGAGAGATACAAACCGCATTCGTGAGTGTTTTTTGTTTTGGGGTGGGGGTGGGGGTGGGGTGGGGGTTTATTTCGTGAATTATTTGTGGGAATATGTGTCGATGACATCTCAAACAAAATTTTGCGTGCAATGCATGTGAAATGGAGGCCTATCCATATCATACATAGAGGGTCGGGCAATCCACGAGAAGAGAGGGAGGGGTCATAGCTATCGATAGAGTCGAAGAGAGGATCAAGTGGGTGGGTGCGAGATTGATGAAGAGAGCCATCGAAATTGTGTGTGTGTGCAAGTCAAAGATATAGCGCGACTGGCCTACCGAAACGTTAGAGGGCACATGTCAAGTTTTTATGTGGCAGGGAGTGATACGTCTCCAACGTATCTATAATTTTTGATTGTTCCATGCTATTATATTACCCCTTTTGGATGTTTATGGGCTTTATTTTACACATTTATATCATTTTTGGGACTAACCTACTAACCGGAGGCCTAGCCCATATTGTTGTTTTTTTCCCTATTTCAGTATTTCGAAGAAAAGGAATATCAAACGGAGTCCAAACGGAATGAAACCTTTGGGAGCGTGATTTTTGGAACAAACATGATCCAGAGGACTTGGAGTGCAAGTCAAGAAGCAGCCGAGGCTCCCACAAGATAGGAGCCCCACCTATAGGGCGCGCCCCTGTCTCGTGGGCCCCTCGGGCGGCCACCAACGTACTTCTTCCTCCTATATATACCTAAGTACCCCGAAAACATCCAGGAGCACCACGAAACACAATTTCCACCGCCGTAACCTTCTGTATCCGCGAGATCTCATCTTGGAGCCTTCGCTGGCACTCTGCCGGAGGGGGAATCGACCTCGGAGGGCCTCTACATCAACATCCTTGCCCCTCCGATGAGTTGTGAGTAGTTTACCACAGACCTACGGGTCCATAGTTATTAGCTAGATGGCTTCTTCTCTCTTTTTGGATCTCAATACAATGTTCTCCCCCTCTCTTGTGGAGATCTATTCGATGTAACTCTTTTTGCGGTGTGTTTGTCGAGATCCGATGAATTGTGGGTTTATGATCAAGTTTATCTATGAATAATATTTGAATCTTCTCTGAATTCTTTTATGTATGATTGAGTTATCTTTGCAAGTCTCTTTGAATTATCAGTTTGGTTTGGCCTACTAGATTGATCTTTCTTGCCATGGGAGAAGTGCTTAGCTTTGGGTTCAATCTTGCGGTGTCCTTACCCAGTGATAGAAAGGGTTGCAAGGCATGTATTGTATTGTTGCCATCGAGGATAACAAGATGGGGTTTATATCATATTGCATGAGTTTATCCCTCTACATCATGTCGTCTTGCTTCATGCGTTACTCTGTTCTTATGAACTTAATACTATGGATGCAGGCAGGAGTCGGTCGATGTGTAGAGTAATAGTAGTAGATGCAGGCAGGAGTCGGTCTACTTGTTATGGACGTGATGCCTATATACATGATCATGCCTAGATAATCTCATAACTATGCGCTTTTCTATCAATTGCTCGACCGTAATTTGTTCACCCATCATAATACTTATACTATCTTGAGAGAAGCGTCTAGTGAAACCTATGGCCCCCAGGTCTATCTCTTATCATATTTGCTTTCAATCTACTTTTATTTGCATCTTTACTTTTTGCATCTATATTGTAAAATACCAAAAATATATTTATCTTATCATACTATCTTTATTAGATCTCACTTTCGCAAGTGGCCGTGAAGGGATTGACAACCCCTTTATTGCGTTGGTTGCGAGTTCTTCGTTTGTTTGTGTAGGTGCATGGGACTTTTGAGGAGCCTCCTACTGGATTGATACCTTGGTTCTCAAAAACTGAGGGAAATACTTACGCTACTATTGCTGCATCACCCTCTCCTCTTCGAGGAAAACCAACGCAAGCTCAAGACGTAGCAAGAAGGATTTCTGGCGCCGTTGCCGGGGAGGTCTTCGCTCAAGTCAAGACATACCAAGTACCCATCACAAACTCATCTCCCTTGCATTTACATTATTTGCCATTTGCCTCTCGTTTTCCTCTCCCCCACTTCACCCTTGCCGTTTTATTCGCCCTCTCTTTCCCAATATCCTCCTCTCTTTTTCGCTTGCCTTTTTCCGTGTGCTTGTTTGACCTTATGGCTTCACCTAAGGGTCCTGACCACCTTCTCAGATGGATGGATGAGATTTAATCAAATATTAGAAGCTTTATGAATTTGCAGTTTGAGCATAATAATTTCTTTAGAAAATAGCTTAAGGAACAAAAAGGTTTTTTGGGGTTTACGAACAAAGAGCTTGATGATATGAATAAAGAATTTTATGGTGTTAATGCTCAAATTACCCGTCTTGAAAATGCTATAGCCAAAATATCTGATAAGCAAGCCACCTTAGTCAATAAGATGGCCGCTAAACCAGAAAAGTTAGATGAAAATAATGATGAGGATCTTAAAGTTATTGATGCATCTCCTATTAGATCTATGTTTTGCAATATGAATTTTTATGATTATGGGACTGATGATGAATCAACTTTGCCTAGAAGGCATCCCAAGAATTCGGAGTCTTTAGATCTTGATGCTAAATTTGGTAAAAGTGAGATTGGAGAGTCCTCAACTTCTAATAACACTGAACCTACTATCTCAGATTTCAAGGAATTTGATTATGATAATTGTTCTTTAAAATGTTGTATTTCCTTGTTGCAATCCGTTGTTAATTCTCCTCATGCTTATAGTCAAAATAAAGCTTTTACCAAACATATCGTTGATGCCTTGATGCAATCTTATGATGAAAAACTTAATTTGGAAGTTTCTATACCTAGAAAACTTAATGATGAGTGGGAACCTACTATAAAGATTAGAATTAAAGATTATGAGTGTTTTGCTTTGTGTGATTTGGGTGCTAGTGTTTCCACGATCCCGAATACTTTATGTGATATTCTAGGATTCCATGATCTTGATGATTGCTCCTTAAATTTGCACCTTGCGGATTCCACCATTAAAAAGCCAATGGGAAGGATCAATGATGTTCTCATTGTTGCAAATAGAAATTTGGTGCCCGTGGACTTTATCGTTCTTGATATAGATTGCAATCTTTCTTGCCCTATTATTCTTGGTAGACCTTTCCTTAGAAGGATTGGTGCGATTATTGATATGAAGGAAGGGAATATTAGATTCCAATTTCCATTAAAGAAAGGCATGGAGAACTTTCCAAGAAAGAAAGCCAAATTACCTTATGAATCTATCATGCGTGCTACTTATGAATTTAGTGCCAAAGAGGGCACTCGATAGATCTATCTTTGCTTTTATGCCTAGCTAGGGGCGTTAAACGATAGCGCTAGTTGGGAGGAAACCCAATTTTCTTTATTTTTTTTTGTTTTTGCTCCTGTTTAGTAATAAATCTTGCCTCTACCTTCTGTTTAGATGTGTTTTTATCTTTTAATTAGTGTTTGTGCCAAGTAGAACCTATAGGATAACCTACGATGATAGTTGATTTGATTCTGCTGAAGAACAGAAACTTTGCACGCACGAATATAATTTTGTTAAATCACAGAAACGTGCTTTTGAGTTTATTATTTTTGCTGTGTTCAATAAACAAATTTTCCAGGACTTCCTATTTTGGTAGGAGTTTTAGAGTTCCAGAAGTTTGTGTTAGTTACAGATTTCTACAGACTGTTCTGTTCTTGACAGATTCTATTTTTCGTGTGTTGTTTGCTTATTTCAATGCATCTATGGCTAGTAAATTAGTTTATAAACCATAAAGGAATTGGAATAAAGTAGGTTTAACACCAAAATAAATAAAGAATTATTTCATTATAGTACCTTATGTGGTGGTTTTGTTTTCTTTCACTAACGGAGCTTATAAAATTTCCTGTTGAGTTTTGTGTTGTGAAGTTTTCAAGTTTTGGGTAAAGCTTTTATGGACTATGGAATAAAGGGTGGCAAGAGACTAAGCTTGGGGATGCCCAAGGCACCCCAAGATATTCAAGGATAGCCAAAATCCTAAGCTTGGGGATGCCCCGGGAAGGCATCCCCTCTTTCGTCTTCGTTCATTGGTAACTTTACTTGGAGCTATATTTTTATTCGCCACATGATATGTGTTTTGCTTGGAGCGTCGTGTATTATATTAGTCTTTGCTTTTTAGTTTACCACAATCATCCTTGCTGTACACACCTTTTGGGAGAAGCCAATTTGATTAGAATTTGCTAGAATACTCTATGTGCTTCACTTATATCTTTTGAGCTTGATAGTTTTTGCTCTAGTGCTTCACTTATATCTTTTAGAGCACGGTGGTGTTTTAATTTTGAAGAAATTACTAGTCTCTCATGCTTCACTTATATTATTTTGAGAGTCTTTTAGAACAGCATGGTATTTGCTATGGTCATAAAGTTGGTCCTATAATGATGAGCATCCAAGTTGGGTATAATAAAAAGTATCATAGAAAGTGAATTGGATGCTATGATCAATTTGATGCTTGATAATTGTTTTGAGATATGGAGGTAGTGATATTAAAGTCATGCTAGTTGGGTGATTATGAATTTAAAGAATGCTTGTGTTGAAGTTTGTGATTCCCATAGCATGCACGTATGGTGAACTGCTTTGTGATGAAGTTGGAGCACAATTTTATTTATTGATTGTCTTCCTTATGAGTGGCGGTCAGGGATGAGCGATGGTCTTTTCCTACCAATCTATCCCCCTAGGAGCATGCGCGTAATGCTTTGGTTTTTGATGACTTCTAAATTTTTGCAACAAGTATATGAGTTCTTTTGATTAATGTTGAGTCCATGGATTATACGCACCCTTTCACCCTTCCATCATTGCTAGCCTCTCTTGTACCATGCAACTTTCGCCAGTACCATACACCCACCATTTACCTTCCTCAAAACAGCCACCATACCTACCTATTATGGCATTTCCATATCCATTCCGAGATATATTGCCATGCAACTTTCCACCGTTCCGTTCATATGACACGCATTACTTTTGTCATATTGCTCTTTGCATGATCATGTAGTTGACATTGTATTTGTGGCAAGGCCACCTTCATAATTTTCATACATGTCACTTTTGATCCATTGCATATCCCGGTACACCGCCGGAGGCATTCATATAGAGTCATATCTTGTTCTAGCTTTGAGTTGTAAATCCATAAAAGTGTGATGACCTTCATTATTACAGCATTGTCCTAGTGAGGAAAGGATGATGAAGACTATGATTCCCCACAAGTCGGGATGAGACTTCGGACTTTACAAAAAGAAAAAAAGGAGAAAAAGAAAAAAAGGCCAAAAAGAAAAAAAGAGAAAGGCCAAAGAAAAAAAGAGAAAAAAAGAAAAAGAAAAAGAAAGAAAAATAAAATGAGAGAAAAAGAGAGAAGGGACAATGCTACTATCTCTTTTTCCACACTTGTGCTTCAAAATAGTACCATGATCTTCATGATAGAGAGTCTCATATGTTGTCACTTCCATATACTAGTGGGAATTTTTCATTATAGAACTTGGCTTGTATATTCCAATGATGGGCTTCCTCAAAAAGTGCCCTAGGTCTTCATGAGCAAGAGAGTTGGATGCACACCCACTTAGTTTCTTTTGTTGAGCTTTCATATATTTATAGCTCTAGTGCATCCGTTGCATGGCAATCACTACTCACTCACATTGATATCTATTAATGGGCATCTCCATAGTCCGTTGATACGCCTAGTTGATGTGAGACTATCTTCTCCTTTTTTTGTCTTCTCCACAACCACCATTCTATTCCACATATAGTGTTATGTCCATGGCTCACGCTCATGTATTGCTTGAAAGTTGAAAAAGTTTGAGATTATTAAAGTATGAAACAATTGCTTGGCTTGTCATCGGGGTTGTGCATGATTAAATACTTTGTGTGATGAAGATAGAGCAACAGCCAGACTATATGATTTTGTAGGGATAACTTTCTTTAGCCATGTTATTTTGAGAAGACATGATTACTTTGATTAGTACGCTTGAAGTATTACTATTTCTTATGTCAATATGAACTTTTATTTTGTATCATTTGGATCTGAACATTCATGCCACAATAAAGAAAATTACATTATGAATTATGCTAGGTAGCATTCCACATCAAGAATTCTCTTTTTATCATTTACCTACTCGAGGACGAGCAGGAATTAAGCTTGGGGATGCTTGACACGTCTCCAACGTATCTAATTGTTCCATGCTATTATATTACTCCTTTTGGATGTTTATGGGCTTTATTTTACACATTTATATCATTTTTGGGACTAACCTACTAACCGGAGGCCCAGCCCATATTGCTGTTTTTGCCTATTTCAGTATTTCGAAGAAAAGGAATATCAAACGGAGTCCAAACGGAATGAAACCTTCAGGAGCGTGATTTTTGGAACAAACGTGATCCGGAGGACTTGGAGTGCAAGTCAAGAAGCAGCCAAGGCTCCCACGAGATAGGAGCCCCCCCCCCTGTAGGGCGCGTCCCCTGTCTCGTGGGCCCCTCGGGCGGCCACCGACGTACTTCTTCCTCCTATATATACCTACGTACCCCGAAAACATCCAGGAGCACCACGAAACACAATTTCCACCGCCATAACCTTTTGTATCCGCGAGATCTCATCTTGGAGCCTTCGCCGGCACTCTGCCGGAGGGGGAATCAACCACGGAGGGCCTCTACATCAACATCCTTGCCCCTTCAAGGAGTTGTGAGTAGTTTACCATAGACCTACGGGTCCATAGTTATTAGCTAGATGGCTTCTTCTCTCTTTTGGATCTCAATACAATGTTCTCCCCCTCTTTTGTGGAGATCTATTCGATGTAAACTCTTTTTGCGGTGTGTTTGTCGAGATCCGATGAATTGTGGATTTATGATCAAGTTTATCTATGAATAATATTTGAATCTTCTCTGAATTCTTTTATGTATGATTGAGTTATCTTTGCAAGTCTCTTTGAATTATCAGTTTGGTTTGGCCTACTAGATTGATCTTTCTTGCCATGGGAGAAGTGCTTAGCTTTGGGTTCAATCTTGCGGTGTCCTTACCCAGTGACAGAAAGGGTTGCAAGGCACATATTGTATTGTTGCCATCGAGGATAACAAGATGGGGTTTATATCATATTGCATGAGTTTATCCCTCTACATCATGTCATCTTGCTTAATGTGTTACTCTGTTCTTATGAACTTAATACTCTAGATGCAGGCAGGAGTCGGTTGATGTGTGGAGTAATAGTAGTAGATGCAGGCAGTAGTCGGTCTACTTGTTATGGACGTGATGCCTATATACATGATCATGCCTAGATAATCTCATAACTATGCGCTTTTCTATCAATTGCTCGACAGTAATTTGTTCACCCAATGTAATACTTATGCTATCTTGATAGAATCCTCTAGTGAAACTATGGCCCCCGGGTCTATCTCTTATCATATTTGCTTTCAATCTACTTTTATTTGCATCTTTACTTTTTGCATCTATATTATAAAATAACAAAAATATATTTATCTTATCATACTATCTTTATTAGATTAGATCTCACTTTCGCAAGTGGCCGTGAAGGGATTGACAACCCCTCTATTGTGTTGGTTGCGAGTTCTTTGTTTGTTTGTGTAGGTGCGTGGGACTTTTGAGGAGCCTCCTACTGGATTGATACCTTGGTTCTCAAAAACTGAGGGAAATACTTACGCTACTATTGCTGCATCACCCTCTCCTCTTTGAGGAAAACCAACGCAAGCTCAAGACGTAGCAAGGAGACATTACTAGAGCGCTCAATGTATCGGTGTGTGTGGGGGGAGGGGTAGGCAGAGGCCTAACTATAGAGGTAGAACAACTCGTATATGTGTTGAGAAGGAGAGACCCAGCTATGTCTTGAGGGAGATCGGTCGACATCCATACATAACTGAAGGACGGGAAATATGATGGGACATAGAGAGAGAGAGGAGAGAGAGAGGGAGAGGGAGGGAGAGGGGTAGAGTGCTGTATGGGTGATGGAGTTGCTTCTCGGAGATGTTGGGAGAGGCCTACTAGACAAACTGAGGGTGGAACTGCAACGTTATCAATAAGAGTGGGGATGTGTTTCTGTGTGTGCCTGTGCGTGATAGATCTGTCGGGACGCATCCATGGATGATGAAGGGGAACCATGTGTTTGGTAAGAAAAGCTAACTAGATTGGTAGATCAATTGTTGTTTGTCGGAGGAAGGGAGAGACACAACTAATGAGGTAGATCGATCGACGTGTGGGTAAAAACGAGTTATAAGGACCTAGCTAGCTATATGTATAGCGAGAGATCAGTCGGTGTACGTCCATTTGTTAGAGGCAAATAAGGCCCAGCGAGATGGGTAGACAGAGAGAATGGAGCTAGGAGGTGGTGCGAGAGGCCCAACTACTAGCTAGATAGGGGGAGGAGTGTGTGGTTGTGAGATTGATGAAAAGAGGGTCGAGAGTTCACACATGTGTCTGACCGTATGAGAGACACAAGGCAAGGACACATAAAGGAGGAGATTGAAGGTGTGTGTGTATGTTGTAGGCAGGCATCGCTGGAGAGGTTTATCGATCGGTGTGTGTCGGAAAGGAGTTGTGGAGACTCTGGGAGAACGACCTAAAGAAAAAAATGAATGTGCCCAGTGGATAGAATGCCAAGGGAGGGGGAGGGGGAGGAGGGCGTGTGCATGCACGAGAGAAAGTTAGTGGTAGCTACAAAGGTTAGAGGATTGTGTGGGTGTAAGAGACTAACAAAGATCATAATTTGATATGAAAGCGGATTCATATATTTGAATAGGAGATCATAGTGTTTTAAACATTGCATGCATGAATATAGCGGTGATACACGTGTTGTGCACATGTTATACCATAATGTGATAATGCATGGCATTTGCAACTCACAGCTAAATGCCGAACAATCTAAACCATACTATACATCAAACAATCTCACATTTTATTTGAATTTGTGATAATGTGTGGCGTTTGCAGCTTACAACTAAATATCGAGCAATCTAAACAATACTATATATCGAACATTCTCACATTTTATTTGAATTTGTGGTAATGTGTGGTGTTTGCAACTCACATCTAAATACTTGTAGGCGTAGGGGGCGGGGCACCATACATAATGTGATAAACACATTATACATATGAGACATGGTTTAGTTTATGAAGATCTAGCTAGAGCTAGAAATGTAATGTGATTTGAAATCAAAATAAAGTGGATTCAAAAAATCTAGTTCGAGTTCATATAGTACACATAGTTCATATGTAACTCGAGACTAATCATGTGGTGTGCTGTGAAGATAATACACAAACGATGGTTTAACTTGACAATAATGATGATTGTAGATCTTATTAAAATAGAGAAACGAATTCAAATGCTTTGACTTCACAACAATCATTACTGTAGATCTTATTCAAATTTAGTTCATATTGAAGCGGCAGTATATACGTTTGGAATGCACTAAAACGTTCATTTGAGTAGTAGGTTGCATGCATTATACACGTAGCGAAATATTTTAATTGAACATAACATGAATTCAAAGTTTTGAATGACATTTGTAGTGCGCATTGATTTGGTACAGTACACGTTAGGCTTGTCCGGAAATTTCAACCCGCACCTTGTTAGCCCGAAATATTTAAGATATATGTTTCTCTCGTTGTGCTCCGACAACTCCCTCCATCTCAACCCGCGCCTTGCTATTCCAAAATTACAACGCGCACGAAAACTCCCACCTCCTGTGAAATCCCGACATGCAAAATGCCCGTGGTACCCCTAAACCAAAAGAACCGCCACAAATCGGTGGGGGGTACTTTCGTAACTTACCTCACATTTCAGACAAGCACATCTCTAAGCCATGGTTCCCCACTGCCATCCCATCCGCCCACCCATTCATACACCGAGGCCGCGAAAACCCGCGATAAAACCCCACACCCTGCTCCATCCGCCACCCAGCCGGAGCCTCTTCCCCGACGACGTCGTTCACAGCAACACCTCGACGTCCCTCATCCACCGTACCGGGTGAGGATTCATCATCGATCTCATTGTCCCGCTGGTTCAGCCACCCCATCCTCCACCTCCAAGGAGCTACCCCGATGTTCCCCTCGTCTTTCGCGCCACCTCCATTCCCACACCGTCGTCTTCACCTGCACCACCGGAAGAGCATCATCATCATTGTTTCCTTGTATGAAGCTGCGGCCTAATCGGCACCACCAAAGAGGTTGTACACTAATCGCCGCATTTTCTTCTTGATTCGATTTCACGGTGCTGCCGGCGCTCGGTCCTGAGCCGACACGGCACGGCTCCATCCACGGCGGCGTCGCCGGCCACTTCCTCCACGGCATCGCTCCCTCAGCGGCGACGTCCACATCAGTAGGAGCTGTTGCTGCTTTAGCTCTCGCTCGCGCTGCTGCTCTGCTCTTGCTCTCGGTCTCCTGCCTGGTCTGCTCTTGCTATTGCTCTTGCTTGCATTGTTGCTCTCGCTCTTGCTCTTGCTTGTGATGTTGCTCCGATTTGGCTACACTTCAGTCGACTGAATCGACTTTTGGGTCAGTCAATTTTCAAGGGGTGGGCTCGCCGGGGTGAAGGAAGAACCAGCTGCAGCGGGGAGGGGGGCTCGCCGGAGAGGTACCCCACTATCTATCTTAGGGTTCAGGATGGGGGCGGTGGTCGCCGGCAGTGGCGGGGCGTTGGTGGGGCGGTGGCGTGGGGCCCTTGATTTTGCATCCAACGGCTGCAAAATCGACTGACCAGAGATGAAAAAGTCAGTCGACCGACGTGTAGCCTCACCTTGCTAGTGCGTTCAGTTTCGACAGCAAAATTCAGTTTCGACAGCAAAATTCAGTTTCAACAGTTAAGTTCAGTTTCGACACTTAAGTTTAGTTTCGACAGTTAAGTTCAGAGATGAGCGGCTGATGTATTTTACATCTAGCACTTTGTGGTTAGGTATTTTACATCATGTATTGGAGATGATATTAGAATTCCACTCAGGTTAACGTTGTTCGTTGTCTCTCTTCTCCTGCTTCAGCCTCAGCATCGTACAACTCACCGGAGCTGCTCCAACGATGAAACCCTCCATCACAGTGGAGCAGTACTTCGGGATCCATCTCCAGACGCCTAAGATCTTCTTCCCCTCCTCCGACAGCAAAGTCAGCCGGAGCATCCTCACCGGCCAACCCAATCACGCTGAGATCGACATGGCTTCGCCAAAGAGGTTGTACACTTGTTGCATCTCTTTTTTACTCTACATGTTATATATATTGTCCACTGAGCACACGGATTTGTTCCTTTAGTGTCTTCTTGAAAGAAAAAGCGTACGAATTTTAATTTTCACTTGTCCTCCATTTCAAATTCCTATTCATGAAGCACAAGACTAAGAGATAGTAGCATAATAGCATTATAACCGTACATTTTCTTGTGGTTTGACTTAATCTCACCATGCTTCTTTGCATCCTGTGATCTTCCAATTGTTGTGAATCAAACACCCAGATTGGCAGAAATCCTGTGTTTTTAAATTCTCTGTTTTGCACGTGCATTCCTATCCTATTCCTGTCTATTTCCTATCCCTGCATTGTTGGAATCCTCCAATTCAAACGAGCCCTTACAGAATTACTTCTCTTACAAATAGTTGTCAAAGAAAACCTTGCGTGGTTTGTCCCACTCCTGCTGCACCATCGTCCACCCCAGCTCAGCTGTTCCAACGACAGAAGGGTCCAACACAGTAGGGATCCGGCCTCCAAACTATCTTTCGCCGCCTCAGATCTTCTTCCCCGCCACTGGCAGCCATGAAAACTGCATTACCATCATCAACCGAGCAGATGACCTCGAGGACTACACGGGTCCGCAAGAGAGGTCGCACTCTTTCGTGTCTGCTTACGTTACGCATCGCTTAATATTACATGCTACTTTATCGTCCTGTTCACCGATTAGACTCTGAGTCAGCTCCAAACTAATGGTCAAACTTGAGTTTTTAAATGGTTGTGGGGTACATATCGGGGCCGCTATCAATAGCATCTATCTACTATCTGGTTAATCTCCGGTGTCTACTATGAGTTTCATGTTGGGTGGGAAACAAACAGTAAAGAAGCCATTATCTGTATTTTTTAACTGAAGCCATTATGTGCCTGCTATTATTGGTTTTGGGTCTATCCACAGGTTGCTACCATCACTCTGGATTTCTGCATGCACTCCTTACATAATCTCACTATGTTTTATTCCTATGCATGACAGTTATTGTAAACAATGGAATTGGACATGTAGAGCAAAAGAGACGAGCCTTGCGTGGCAATGAAATTTCATGCAGACGTCGCTCCATGGTAGGTGCAAAGGCAGCCCCCCTCCACGCATTTCAGATTGTAATCGAGAGGAAGATATATGTTCTGAGGGGGATTCAGAAGGAGAAGACAACTCCTATTTACCCCATGAGGTCTTCGTTCTAACTTGGCATGCTGATGTTGGTTATATCATGCATATGGTGTCTTGCATTGCTTACTTTATACATCAAATATGTCATCTTCTTAGTTTAGACATCCTTTGTGCGAATGTCATCTGTTTAGTTTATTCATCGTTTATGTGAATTATGCAATGCCATCTTGTTTAGCTAGGCATCATATATGTGAATTTTGCAATGCCATCCTGCTTAGCCAGTCATCTTATATGTAAATTATATCAGGCCATCCTTTTTTTGGTACATATTACATTTGTCAACACTGTTAGTACATTCAACTGCTCTTCGTGTGCATCAGCCATTTGACACGGTGATGGCAAATACTGGAGTGAAAACAAGGTCTTTAGAGCATACTATGCTATCTGACGAAGCGCATATCTTGCTAGTTACGGATAGCTCCTCAGAGGAGGATTCAGAGACAGATGACCAGTCCTATCCCCCCCCCCCGAGGTGTATGCTCTAACTTGGCAGGGTTATGTTGCTCATATCGTGCATATGGTGTCTCGCATTGCTATGTCATTTGATTAGTTTAGACATGCTTTGTGTGAATGCCACCTGTTCAGTGTCTAATTACCATATATGTGAATTATGCATTGCCATCTTGTTGCAAGACATTATATATGTGAATTATATAATGCTATCTTGTTGCAAAGGCATTATATATGTGAATTATGCAATGCCATGTTGTTTAGCCAATCGTCATGTATGCGAATTATATCATGCTATCATTTTTTTGTATTACGTGTTCCATTTGTCGACAACGTTTGTATATTCAACTACTCTTCCTGTGCAGCAGCCATTTGAAGCGGTGATGGAAGTATCTGGAGTGAAAACAAGGTATTCAGAGCAGACAATGCTACCTGCTGAAGCAGACATCTTGCTGGTTACAGAGAGCTCCTCAGAGGAGGATTCAAAGACTGATGACCCGTCCTATTTCCCCCCTGAGGTCTATGCTCAAACTTGGCAGGGTTATATTACCCATGTCATGCATGTTGTCTTGCATTGCTTAGTTTTTACATCATATATGGATTGCCATCTGCTTACTTGCTTACTGTATAAATCATATATTTGAATTATATCATGCCATCATGTTTACATAGTACATACACATCATCTATCTGAATTATGGCATGGCAACCCATTTAATAAAGACATCATATAGTTATATCATCTCATCCTATTTAGTGTTTACAGTCATCATATTTTGAATTATGGCATTCTATCCATGAATGTATGTGAATTATGGCATGCCAACCTATTTAATAAACACATTATATAGTTATGTCATGTCATCTTGTTTACATAGTCTCATATTTTGAACTATGTCTTTCCATCTTTTTTACTTAGCCATCATAATGTGAAATTGTGTCATGCTATCATGTTTAGTTAGCCACCATATATGTGAAATTGTGTCATGCTATCATGTTTGGTTAGACAACATAAATATGAATTATTTCATGCTGTCTTTTATTCCCCACTATCCATTGCACCTGTCTATCATACAATGTCTATACTTTAAATTACTTTTCTTGTTTATCAGCAATTTGAATTGGAGAGCGTGATGGCAGTATCTAAGGGAGTAACAACACGGTCTTCAGAAAAGATAGTGCTACCAGTTGATGCAGATAGAACCACGGTTGTACTTGCCCAAGGACCAGATCCACCACACATAACCCAGACTCTCGCAGATTGTACCCCTACCCAGTTGGACAGAGAACCAACTACACCCCTTCTAACCCCAACCCCGGCAGATAGTAACCCAGTTCCAGTTGACACAGCACCATCTCCACCACAGAGCACCCAAACACGAGCAGTTAGTAAGGGAACTGTAGTGCCCAAAGCACGAGGACCACCACTCTAAATCCCAACTCAACGCTTAAAGGAGAAGAAGATTTGTTCTCAAGTCAGGTTCTCTAGCTATGGTTCATACTCCTTTGCTCTTGCATTACTGTATTTACTCATACCATGTCAGGACCCCGATCCTAAGTCACACCGATCTAGCATGTAACACATCATATCACTTTGCGGCCTCACGCGCGGTATTCCCACGGGTGCCACCTTACCTGGCCCGGGACCGTTTGCGCCTTTTGGCTCACGTATATGATAGTGTTGCTAGCATCCATATGACAAAGAACCCGGGCTGACATGGCTAGTCGTGAACCCAAAGTGGCACTAACTTACAGGGACAGGCATCCATGACCCAGCATCGAACGTGTCGGTCATCAGCGAGTGAATCCAGGCTGTAGCACTGGGCTAGCAGGACTCCGGTGAACCGGGCTGTAGCGGGCTAACAGGACTCCGGTATTCATCGCATGACATTTCCCGAAGGGACAGACACAGGAACGAAGAAGGACACATGCTGGCCAGCCTAAGTGTTCCGGAGCAGTAGCAAGCTACCATGGCTCGGTGGAAACACTAGGAGACATTTCCCTGTAAGAGAGGCTACTAAGGATAAACAACTAGATAGCCAGATCCCACACATACCAAGCATTTCAATAACATACACACAATATGCTCGATATGTGCAAATACAACATGGCATCACAACATGACTCTACGACTCAAGTATTATATTAGGCTCCGAGGAGCGGGATATTACAATCATGGGTCTCATGACCCAACACTCAGAGCATACAAGTCAAAGCACAAGCGGAAGCTATCATGTCTGAGTACAGACATCTATAAATGAAAAAGGCTAAGAAGCCTGACTATCTACCATATCCTGCCGAGGGCACAAGATCGTAGCTGAGGTAACAAGCTAAACGTCGAAGTCCAAGCGGAACTACTAGTGAGACTGAAGTCTCTCTGCAAAAACATAAAATAGGCAAACGTGAGTACAAATGTACCCAGCAAGACTTACATCAGATCTATCTACATATGCATCATTATCAACAAAGGGGGGGGTGGGGTTTAACTGCAGCAAGCCAGCTTTGACTCGGTGGCTAACCTAAACTACGACTGCAAGTAACTCTTTTGAGGTGGCGCACACGAGTCCACATATTCACCAACCAATACACCACTATCGATCCGCTCCCGTCTCCCTACGAGAACGCCATCCATAGCACTCACGCTTATCTTGCGTATTTTAGGGTATCCACTTTCACTTGTCTATGAACTATGCAAGGGGTCCAAGTTTCCATATCCGAGGAATCCGGCTATTCGAATAGATAATGATAACCCTGCAGGGGTGTACTTCTTCACACACGCTTTCGCCACTTATCGCCCTGTACACGTCATGTATCTCGGCAACCTTCAAGCGGAAGCCGGGCGAGGGAGTCGGCCACGACCTGACTAACCGAACAAGTCTCTAGTCCAGGTTTATCGCCTATTCGGGTTCCATCCGCAAGGAGATCCGGCCAGGGTGTCGCTCACGGCCCCAAACGATGTGTGCAGGGTTCCCAAGCCCACCTTGACGGGTGGATGTACGCTTGGTACACCGTGCCACTGTGCCTAGTCTGTCCCAAGCCCACCTGTACCGGGTGCCACTTGGTAGACTACTAACACTACCTACAAACACCAGAAACTAGTTGCAACTCCTGGACAGAGATCAAGTTGATTAATAAGTCGAGAGAGCTTGGAGCGCCCGGAGCCCAATGTGTGGTAGTAGCTGTTCATGGATCACAAACACAGAACTCAGTTCCTGAGGACGGCTGCAATGAGACAACCCACCATGTACTCCTACATGGCCTCTCACCGCTACCTTTAGCAAATCGTGTTCACACACTTAGCTCACACATAGTAGGACATGTTCACACGCCTCTGATTCATCCCCGATGAATCAGACCTGACTCAACTCTAAGCAATAGCAGGCATGACAAACAAACATGAATGAGTAGGCACAACAGGGCTCAAACAACTCCTACTCATGCTAGTGGGTTTCATCTATTTATTGTGGCAATGACAGGTCATGCAAAGGATAAAGGGGTTCAGCTACCGCAGCAAGTAACAGTTGAATCATTGTTGTCCTAATGCAGTAATAGAGAGCAGGAACGAGAGAGAGGGATTTTATCGGAATGAAAAAGGGGGTTTTGCTTGCCTGGCACTTCCGAAGATAATATAGCTCTTCATCACTGTCATCGATCTCATCGTCGAAACCACGTCTATCGAGAGGGAACAACCACCGACAAACAAGAAGAAACACAATCAATGCAATGCAACAATATGATGCATGATAATGACATGGCAATATGAATGTGTTTTGGGCTAATGCACTTAGCTATGATTTAAATGAAGTTGGTTTGAATACTTGATTCAAATTCCAACTCCATATATGATTATTTAAATGCCCTTTATTTGTTTTGTCCAAAACAGAGGACAAATATTGTTCAAACATGCATGAAAATGGTACAGATGGATTCCTTGTATTTTTCTGATAATTTTTCATATATAATTTATTTAATTTGGAGTTACGGTTGAATTTCTATGATTTATTGAAGTTTTAGCTATTTTCTGGAATTTCAGAATTAAATTAAATCCAGAAAACATTACTGCGTCAGCATGACGTTGGCATGACGTCAGCAGGTCAACAGGGGCTGGCTAGGGTCAAACCTGACGTGTGGGGTCCACACGTCAGTGACACGGGTTAAACAGGGGGTTTAGTTTAGTTTAATTAAAGATTAGGGGCACTAGGGCCCACATGTCAGTGTCAGGGGGTTAGATTAGGTGGTGATTAGCTTAAGCTAATCACCTGATGGCGGGGTCCACCTGTCTTGGACCCAGGGGAGGTCAAAGCCCTGGTCAGTAGGGTCAATCCCGCCGGCGTCTCGACGCCGGCGAGGCCCGGGACGGTGGCGGCCGTCGGAAACACGCTACAGGGCACGGGCTAGGCCGTGCTTGGGCTCGTTGGAGAGCCCTTGCTCCCGCGCGTCGAACGGTGCGGTTGCTGGGTCGTGGGGAGGCCAGAGCTGACGACGGCGAGCTCCAAAACGGCGGCCGGAGCTCGGGCAACAGCGGAGATGGCGCTATAGGGCATGGCAGGGAGCACCCATGGGTGTTTCGGGTTCGCAGGAGCGCGGTGAGCACACTGGTGATGCTCGGGCGAGCGGCCGAGCTCACGAGCACGGAGCTCGTTGACCATGGCGGCGGCGAGCCTCGGCGGAGGTGGGGAAGCTAGCTAGGGGAGGGGAACGACGGGGATTCCAGGGGGAAAAAGAAGAGTGGCTCACGTAGGGACTAGCAGAGTCGACGACGAGGTCGGGGAAGCTCTGGACGACGCGAATTTATGGCGGCGATCTCCGGGCACCGGAGATGAAGACGACGACGCTCCGGTCGACTGGGGCCTCCTCTGGTCGCGTGCGTCGGTGTGCAGCTCCATGGGGTCGGGACGGAGCTCAGGGGTGTGGAGAGGGAGCGAGGGGGTGGCTGTGGCCGCGACGAACGGCGTCGGTGGCGACGAGCTCCGCTCGGGCAGAGAGGGAGAGAGAGCAGAGGAGAGGATGAGGCGAGGGAGAGAGTGAGAGAGAGCCAGGGGCTGCGTGGCGCTCCATGGCGTCATCTAGGAGGGGCCGGGGAAGCAGGAGGTGGCCGGAGAAGCAGGAGGTGGCCGGGGCACGTGGCCGCGCGCGCCGGGCGCGTGCCCGTCCTCCTGGCAAAGGAGGAAGGCGACAGGGGGGTAGCGGTGGCGGGCTGGGCCGGCTTCTGCAGCAGGCCGCACAGGTGAGTGGGCCTCAGGTAAGCGTCAGGTAAGTTCCTTCTCTCTGCTCTGTTTTATTTTTTTCTGTTCTGTTTTCTTTATTTAATTCTTTTGCCACTGTTTTGAATTTAAAATAATTCAAACAATGCCAAAAGCTCCTCTGAATATTTTTATTTTGCTAGATGGACTTTTCCAAAAGCTCATAAAATATTTCAGGGATATTTGAAATTATATTCTAATTATATGAATATAATTCAAATTCAAATAGCTAATGATTTAAATTCTAAGTCCCAAAAATAAATCCTTAAAAATGTTCAATATTTTGGTTGGGACCAGAACCCTTGCCAAAAATTATCAAACATTTAAGAGGAGCATTTTGGAACAATGAATGAGATTTTAGGGTTTTTGTCCTTCTTTTATTTAGGGTTTTGAGGCTTCCAATTTCCCTCAGTTCAAGTTTCAAAATTTAAACATGATGCAAACACCAGGCAGCACCAGAAGCTAGGGATGTGACAACTCACCCCCACTAAACAAGAATCTCGTCTCGAGATTCAAGCGTAGGGTAAGATGAAGGGGAAACGCAAACTAGTATAATCTTCACGATCCAGGTTGCACTTCGAATGAACGTTGATTCGATCACCATCATTGTCTCAAAGTCTTGCTCTGAGAAATCCTGCCAACATGACATGGAGAGAAGAAGGAGACTCTAGAAGGGTCGATCTTCTCGAAGATCAAACAACTCAAGATTAACTCACGGAATGAGACATAGCAACCTCTCTTGAGCTGAGACACGAAGCATGCATCTGAAGAAATGGAGTGAGACAGATGACGAGGGCTCGCTAAGTAGACAACAATTCCAGACTTAAGAATGTGGTAAACGATTGTTAACGTAGCGAGGAGTTGAGTTGCCATGATAGCACAGCGAGACACCTTCGGAACCATGACTCATAGATATCTCCCCTTAAGTGGCAAAAAGAATTACCTTTGATTCAAAGATCATTGAAACTCTTTAAACCAGCCTAAGGCAATTCTCGAGCGATCGTTTGGAGGGGGGTCGGTAGAATGGCATACTCGGACTTGGATGATGTGGATTACCTTGTTGAAGACAACGAAATGGATGAATTTGCTTACCACCGGAAATGGAAGAGACCCATGGTAGAATGGCACATTGGCGGTGCAAGCTGGGAACAAAATGCAAATGCTGGGAATGATTCTGGTAACTGGGGAAGAACCCAACAATAAAGAGTGAATTCACTGTTTGAAAAGGTCATAGCATTGCCGAGGAAACGGAGAGGAATCCCAGTTAGTGCCGAAGATAACACCTAGCGCTTGTGCACGCTCTCAAGAACTTGAGCATTTCCATAATCATCAAGGTTTTACCAACATCCGTGTCAAGGATCCTGGCAACACAACTTGCTACCATGATGAATGATGATGGATCATGGAGATGCAAAGGAAGATAACACTTTCTCAGATTTCACCCTTGGCGAGGCCAAGGAAACAAAATCTGGATGATCGACCGAGAGACATTTAGCACTCCGCTTCTAAGGTTCTCCTTGATGTGCTAGCGTAATCCATAGATAATTATGGTTTGATATCTAGAACATCAAGTAAAAGGTCGGACTTCGGGAGCACAAGAATCCATAAGGAACAACTAGGGAGGTAAATCCTACTAAATCCTTATGGGGAGGTGGCCAACTTCTTCAATCAAGATACTACAATAATAGGTCTTTCGGCTGGGTGTGTTGGCCACGACATCCACTTTACCGGTTATAGTGAGACCATTATTATAGTTCTTGAGAAATGTTCCAACCATCATATCTGCCTGAGATTCAGATCTGGTTGGTGTCAGGATATTCCAGACTCATCGAGTCTAGGAAGAAAAATGAAAGTTTGCAACACAATTCGACGAGATGACGTTGCGAGATTCTCGGAAATGAACTACGATAGCAAGCTCTAAACATGAGCTGGTTCTGCTACACACATGTGAACACGCTGTCCAAGACAAGCATGACCACAAAGTAGTCTTATAATAAAACACTACCGAGTTCTGGTTGGGAACCATCAGCGAGGATATCGAAGTTCTTTCATAAGTCTGGATTAGCTCTTATGAAGATACTCCTTCTCCTTGAACAAATCAGTCAGTGGCTTGGTGTGCTAGGATACACATATGGAATGAAGATGATCAGTCTATCAAACCACAGAATACTTCGCACGTGCATAACTGACTTGGAATGATTCCAAAGGAAACAAAACAATCTTCCTCGAATTCATGGCGGCAACTTACATCAGATGCACATGAATTAGAGGAAGTCACTACTTTCATCCAAACATAGGCTTTATGAACGGAGCATGAAGGCATTGCTTACAATATTTTCAACACTAGGTTGATGTTCAACATGATTCATGGGGGGAAGACAAAATGCTACTGATGGGCTCAACAACAACTCATCGGAATTTCCATATCACTGGACTTCCACCATCATGTGAACAAGGTGATAGTATTGGTCAGAGCAAAAGATATAATGGTGTATGCTCGAGGGACAGCCACGAGTAAGACAACATTACGAACATCGTTGGTTCTGATTTGATTTGACGATAGTCCATACTTAAATCAAAGTTTGGGTAAGATAATAAATCCAGCCATTGACCACGAGGATCAATCAATGAAGATGTCATCTTTGTTCAACACACACACACACAAGATATCCCTTAAGATGAACTAGATCGGACAAGCTTTTATCTTCCAATTCTCCAAGTTGTTGTTTAGCTTGACCAACTAGCTCAGGGGTATCCCACACAGATTCTTGGAGAAGGGGTGGTTTACAAGAATAAACCAACTTGATCACGAACTCAACATAGCGGTCAGGTGACAACCCGGTAATACTTCCGAGAAGATATACGGAAAATCACGAACCACCGATATGTTACTAAGCTCGAGAACAATCTTGCTTTTCAGGGCAAGACGATATGATCAAATGAGCGAGGACTTAACAAAATCCTATCTCATCAATCGAGGAGTGCACCAGGAAAATGGACTAGGTAGCACGATCAACCTTAGGGTGATGATTCAATAGTCAACTTGCTAAGGATGACGTTATTGTCCATTTAACTACCAAGCAACGGAGTTGCTAGGAGTATTGATTTCACACACCACGATTCACTTGCCGGCATTCCGGTTATAATAACACGGAAACCGAGAAATTATCAATGATGATAAGAAGTATTACTGCGTCAAGAATTCATAAGATGGTGTGCGATTCCCATGATATTCCTGATATAAAGATGGTAATACTCCAAGGTAGAACAGACCAGAAGCTGGATTGCAACTTGATCTGCGGAATACAATTGCTTTGACCCAATCCTAGATATGGATGAGGTTCTGGAGTTTGTTTCTCCTATTCATCCTGAATGGAATGGCTTGACAGACCACAAGAGTAGTGGCAACGATGAACACGGATGCATAACTACTCCTGAATATCAATTGATATACAAGGGCCAGAAAACAACTAAAGATGGACAACTCAAAGGAACATACGATTTTCTGAGTTGTGGATGCATGGTTTAGCATATCGAACGAAGTTCAACATATTTCTTCCGGATAACCCATGCAGAAAGGTAGAACTGGCAGAGCCACAATATAGAATGGAGAACCCATCGAGAGCACTCCTGTTGTGATATTTCAGTTCAACGAGGAACTTCTGCCATAAGTAGTTCATGGTATTTGGAAGAAGAAGATACCACGGACTTCAAGGACTATCGCAAAGGTTACTAATAACCTAAGGGAACTAGCAAACACTATCGACATGAAATAAATAGGGTGAGTCTCGGGTTCAAAACCCAGGAGTAGAATACCTACCAACTAGTTGGCATCACAGGATGCTTTCGAGAATGATGGCCAGAATCATCACACTGGAAACACGAACATGGCTAGATTACTAGATGATCCCCTAAGACACCTAGGGTCATAATAATAATTCCAACATAAATGTCAAGGCAATAGAATACCTCAACTCAACAATTAGTGTGATTGAGCTGGCATAAAGGAACATCGAAACCAGAGGGAAAGGATTTTGCAAATGCATCAGACTATTTAGAAACCTGGAGTGACTCGGACAGCATAACGGCTGTAAATGCTCAGAAAAGATTTGAGACATACTACAAAATGGTGGCATAACCACTGAGAAGCACAATATCAAGGTCCCGAGATCAATAATTAACATACAGAAGTCGTAGGAACTGAACTCAAGCTTAAATCCAACAATCTTGTAAGTCTACGGATTAGTAACACGTGATCCTGATAGAAAGAAGAGATAGCCTAGTTCTTAATCCCCGTAGAAGAGAAGAGGTTGACTCAGATCAGAAGGCCATGAGGTATAAGGAGTAAAAAGAGCCTGACGTTCCATCCCACAATCAATTCCCTTATATAACTAAAGAATTTCTAGACTCAACTTCGACCAGTTTGGCTTGGTAATCCTACAGGCAGTCAAGCTCTGATACCAACGCTGTCAGGACCCCGATCCTAAGTCACACCGATCTAGCATGTAACACATCATATCACTTTGCGGCCTCACGCGCGGTATTCCCACGGGTGCCACCTTACCTGGCCCGGGACCGTTTGCGCCTTTTGGCTCACGTATATGATAGTGTCGCTAGCATCCATATGACAAAGAACCCGGGCTGACATGGCTAGTCGTGAACCCAAAGTGGCACTAACTTACAGGGACAGGCATCCATGACCCAGCATCGAACGTGTCGGTCATCAGCGAGTGAATCCAGGCTGTAGCACTGGGCTAGCAGGACTCCGGTGAACCGGGCTGTAGCGGGCTAACAGGACTCCGGTATTCATCGAGTGACATTTCCCGAAGGGACAGACACAGGAACGAAGAAGGACACATGCCGGCCAGCCTAAGTGTTCCGGAGCAGTAGCAAGCTACCATGGCTCGGTGGAAACACTAGGAGACATTTCCCGGTAAGAGAGGCTACTAAGGATAAACAACTAGATAGCCAGATCCCACACATACCAAGCATTTCAATAACATACACACAATATGCTCGATATGTGCAAATACAACATGGCATCACAACATGACTCTACGACTCAAGTATTATATTAGGCTCCAAGGAGCGGGATATTACAATCATGGGTCTCATGACCCAACACTCAGAGCATACAAGTCAAAGCACAAGCGGAAGCTATCATGTCTGAGTACAGACATCTATAAATGAAAAAGGCTAAGAAGCCTGACTATCTACCAGATCCTGCCGAGGGCACAAGATCGTAGCTGAGGTAACAAGCTAAACGTCGAAGTCCAAGCAGAACTACTAGTGAGACTGAAGTCTCTCTGCAAAAACATAAAATAGGCAAACGTGAGTACAAATGTACCCAGCAAGACTTACATCAGATCTATCTACATATGCATCATTATCAACAAAGGGGGTAGTGGGGTTTAACTGCAGCAAGCCAGCTTTGACTCGGTGGCTAACCTAAACTACGACTGCAAGTAACTCTTTTGAGGTGGCGCACACGAGTCCACATATTCACCAACCAATACACCACTATGGATCCGCTCCCGTCTCCCTACGAGAACGCCATCCATAGCACTCACGCTTATCTTGCGTATTTTAGGGTATCCACTTTCACTTGTCTATGAACTATGCAAGGGGTCCAAGTATCCATATCCGAGGAATCCGGCTATTTGAATAGATAATGATAACCCTGCAGGGGTGTACTTCTTCACACACGCTTTCGCCACTTATCGCCCTGTACACGTCATGTATCTCGGCAACCTTCAATCGGAAGCCGGGCGAGGGAGTCGGCCACGACCTGACTAACCGAACAAGTCTCTAGTCCAGGTTTATCGCCTATTCGGGTTCCATCCGCAAGGAGATCCGGCCAGGGTGTCGCTCTTGGCCCCAAACGATGTGTGCAGGGTTCCCAAGCCCACCTCGACGGGTGGATGTACGCTTGGTACACCGTGCCACTGTGCCTAGTCTGTCCCAAGCCCACCTGTACCGGGTGCCACTTGGTAGACTACTAACACTACCTACAAACACCAGAAACTAGTTGCAACTCCTGGACAGAGATCAAGTTGATTAATAAGTCGAGAGAGCTTGGAGCGCCCGGAGCCCAATGTGTGGTAGTAGCTGTTCATGGATCACAAACACAGAACTCAGTTTCTGAGGACGGCTGCAATGAGACAACCCACCATGTACTCCTACATGGCCTCTCACCGCTACCTTTACCAAATCGTGTTCACACACTTAGCTCACACACAGTAGGACATGTTCACACGCCTCTGATTCATCCCCGATGAATCAGACCTGACTCAACTCTAAGCAATAGCAGGCATGACAAACAAACATGAATGAGTAGGCACAACAGGGCTCAAACAACTCCTACTCATGCTAGTGGGTTTCATCTATTTACTGTGGCAATGACAGGTCATGCAAAGGATAAAGGGGTTCAGCTACCGCAGCAAGTAACAGTTGAATCGTTGTTATCCTAATGCAGTAATAGAGAGCAGGAACGAGAGAGAGGGATTTTATCGGAATGAACAAGGGGGTTTTGCTTGCCTGGCACTTCCGAAGATAATATAGCTCTTCATCAGTGTCATCGATCTCATCGTCGAAACCACGTCTATCGAGAGGGAACAACCACCGACAAACAAGAAGAAACACAATCAATGCAATGCAACAATATGATGCATGATAATGACATGGCAATATGAATGTGTTTTGGGCTAATGCACTTAGCTATGATTTAAATGAAGTTGGTTTGAATACTTGATTCAAATTCCAACTCCATATATGATTATTTAAATGCCCTTTATTTGTTTTGTCCAAAACAGAGGACAAATATTGTTCAAACATGCATGAAAATGGTACAGATGGATTCCTTGAATTTTTTTGATAATTTTTCATATATAATTTATTTAATTTGGAGTTACGGTTGAATTTCTATGATTTATTGAAGTTTTAGCTATTTTCTGGAATTTCAGAATTAAATTAAATCCAGAAAACATTACTGCGTCAGCATGACGTTGGCATGACGTCAGCAGGTCAACAGGGGCTGGCTAGGGTCAAACCTGACGTGTGGGGTCCACACGTCAGTGACACGGGTTAAACAGGGGGTTTAGTTTAGTTTAATTAAAGATTAGGGGCACTAGGGCCCACATGTCAGTGTCAGGGGGTTAGATTAGGTGGTGATTAGCTTAAGCTAATCACCTGATGGCGGGGTCCACCTGTCATGGACCCAGGGGAGGTCAAACCCCTGGTCAGTAGGGTCAATCCCGCCGGTGTCTCGACGCCGGCGAGGCCCGGGACGGTGGCGGCCGTCGGAAACACGCTACAGGGCACGGGCGAGGCCGTGCTTGGGCTCGTTGGAGAGCCCTTGCTCCCGCGCGTCGAACGGTGCGGTTGCTGGGTCATGGGGAGGCCAGAGCTGACGACGGCGAGCTCCAAAGCGGCGGCCGGAGCTCGGGCAACAGCGAAGATGGCGCTATAGGGCATGGCAGGGAGCACCCGTGGGTGTTTCGGGTTCGCAGGAGCGCGGTGAGCACGCTGGTGATGCTCGGGCGAGCGGCCGAGCTCATGAGCACGGAGCTCGTTGACCATGGCGGCGGCGAGCCTCGGCGGAGGTGGGGAAGCTAGCTAGGGGAGGGGAACGACGGGGATTTCAGGGGAAAAAAGAAGAGTGGCTCACGTAGGGACTTGCAGAGTCGACGACGAGGTCGGGGAAGCTCTGGACGACGCGAATTTACGGCGGCGATCTCCGGGCACCGGAGATGAAGACGATGATGCTCCGGTCGACTGCGGCCTCCTCTGGTCGCGTGCGTCGGTGTGCAGCTCCATGGGGTCGGGACGGAGCTCAGGGGTGTGGAGAGGGAGCGAGGGGGTGGCTGTGGCCGCGGCGAACGGCGTTGGTGGCGACGAGCTCCGCTCGGGCAGAGAGGGAGAGAGAGCAGAGGAGAGGATGAGGCGAGGGAGAGAGTGAGAGAGAGCCAGGGGCTGCGTGGTGCTCCATGGCGTCGTCTAGGAGGGGCCAGGGAAGCAGGAGGTGGCCGGGGCGCGTGGCCGCGCGCGCCGGGCGCGTGCCCGTCCTCCTGGCAAAGGAGGAAGGCGACAGGGGGTAGCAGTGGCGGGCTGGGCCGGCTTCTGTAGCAGGCCGCACAGGTGAGTGGGCCTCAGGTAAGCGTCAGGTAAGTTCCTTCTCTCTGCTCTGTTTTATTTATTTTCTGTTCTGTTTTCTTTATTTAATTCTTTTGCCACTGTTTTGAATTTAAAATAATTCAAACAATGCCAAAAGCTCCTCTGAATATTTTTATTTTGCTAGATGGACTTTTCCAAAAGCTCATAAAATATTTTAGGGATATTTGAAATTATATTCTAATTATATGAATATAATTCAAATTCAAATAGATAATGATTTAAACATGATGTTCAGAGGAGCTTCTGGCATAAGTCCCAAAAATAAATCCTTAAAAATGTTCAATATTTTGGTTGGGACCAGAACCCTTGCCAAAAATTATCAAACATTTAAGAGGAGCATTTTGGAACAATGAATGAGATTTTAGGGTTTTGCCCTTCTTTTATTTAGGGTTTTGAGGCTTCCAATTTCCCTCAGTTCAAGTTTCAAAATTTAAACATGATGCAAACACCAGGCAGCACCAGAAGCTAGGGATGTGACATACCAACTATTTTCAAATTTGAAGGATGGAATTGAAACTCCAACGGTGCAACAGGTATGTTTTAAACCTGTTTCTTTAACTGGTTTGCTGTTGTAACCTGCTCTATGTTGATTTCAGTTTCAATTGAATAAACAGTTATGTTCTCATGTCATGCACATTACAAGTGTTGTTATTGCTCTATAGTTACCCACACTTATATTCTGTCTATTCTGCTTTGTCTTGAACAAATATTATTTGAACTGTGTCTCTATCTTGATTTGGCAACAAAAACTAGAATGATATAGACCATAAAGTGACCATGGTACATAGATATATGTTTGTTTCTTGATGTTATCCTGTCCACTTTACTACTGAACTCATTTACCAAAATGAGTTTCATATACAACAGGTAAACATGTGATGTGTCTAATATTTTCTCTTTTAGAATGCGGACAAAATATTGGACAACAGTACTGCGTTATCCAATGGTAAAGGAAGTAATGCAGGTAAGGTTCAAGATAGTGAGACATCCCTGTTGGTCTCCAAGAAAGCTGATAAAAACTATCTTGACGACAGTGAGGGAACCCAAAAGTCCTGTCTTGATGTAGTGTTCGAGTTACTGGCCACTACTGCTGGCACAAGCTCTTCGAAATCGCTGCCTGAATCAGTTCGTCTTCTTGAGTCTCAACTTCAAGTTGAAAGACATCGATCAGATGTGCTGCGACAGGAAGCTGAGGGACTGAGGAAGTCCCTGCATAATTCAAATGCATATTTTCTGGTGCAACAGCAAGTGCTGGAGGATTTAAGCGCCAAACAAGAGAAAGTTAATAAGCGTGCTAAGCATCTTGCCAGCATTATGGGTACCCAGGATATTGTTTCTTGAGATCTTCTGAAGTGCTTTCAGTTCTGGATTTGTTTTGCTGCGGCATTTATTTGCGCTGGTCGCCAACTTTGACAATTGTGTATATGATATGCTGCTTTGTTCCCTATATTTGCACTGGTGGTGAACTTTGATGCCCAGTGGATGTAATATGCGTAATAGACGTGATAGCCTAGCGTTAGTTGCTTTCTTATTTATTTCCTTGTTGTCTTGTTTATTTGTTTGCTTGTAGTCATTGCAGTTCTTTTTCCGCGGTTTGCTAGTGGCTGCAATAACCTATTTTTTAAAACTAGGCCACAATAACCATGGGCTAATATTTACTGTAGTGACACTGGGCCTCCTACTGGCCGTAGAAACAGTGGGCCTTCTACGGGCCGTAGAAACAATGGGCCTCCTATGGGCCGCAGAAACAATGGGCCTTCTGCGGGTCGTATCTTCAATGGGCCTTATACGGGTCGTATGATCGATTGGCCAAACATGGGCCAAACAGACCGCATTATGGCCGTAAACGGGCTAGATTTGGAATCATCCGTTCATGGGCCGACCATAACGGTCCATCGTTAATAGGTCGTATTTGATGACACTATGAAAATGGCCCAACGTATTAATGGACCACAAACGGGCCGACTGTAACCACGGGCTGAATTTGGCCCACAAGCAGAAAATGACAGTAACGGACCATAAGTAAATGAATGCTGGAAATGAGCCCAAGAATAAATGGGCTCTGAGAAGGCCGAAAGATAACATGGGATGGAAACGGCCCAACGGAATAACGGGCCGTTAATGGGTACAAAGTGATACACTGTTCATTACAGGCCAGTTTCACCACGGGCCGTTAATGGGTGTAAAGTGATACACTGTTCATTACGGGCCAGTTTCACCACGGGCCGTTAATAGGCCTAGAGTTACATAGGGCCTCATATGGGCCAAAAGACGTCATGGGCCATACATGCACCAGAAGTGAAAACGGGCTGGAATCATATTGGATGGCCCAGATGATGCTACTGGGCCCAATTCGGATAGGGCGTAACGGGCCTTGGATTAGCAGGCTGTAAATGGGCTATATGCGAACATGCCGTTAACATGCTTTCCATGGGCCGGGCCGCCACCTTTTGACCAAGTCAAACGGGCTATCCTTTTCACAGGAATGGGCCTCTGTTGGGCCATGCCATGTGTCGACGTATCATAGGCGTCTTCCGTCCAATGAGTGGATGACATCTGTCCCAACAATGAGCCGACACGTGTTTCCTCCAGCCAATGATGATTTTACACATGGAAAATCCCCATTGGTCGGGGTTGTTAACGGATTATCAGATCCAAAACCCGACCCGAGAGCTTAACGGCGTTCCGTTATGGTGGATGCCATGTGTCGGTCACCCTTGACGAAAGCACTTCTATGACGCGCGATTTATCGTCATGGAAGTGGACACTTCTGTGATGATAATTTTGGTAATGTCATGGAACACTTCTACGACAGCACAGGTATGACTATCTTGATTCTGTCATAAAATCGTCATGGATGTACATGCATGACAAAAACACGACCTATTGTGACAAACACGTATCATCACGGAAGTGTATTTTTTTGTAGTGTCTAGGGCACCCATCCCACCAGGGCAGAGTCTCCTCCCTATTCGGTTTGCACCCACACGGACCCTGCAACCGAATTCGAAACCCCCACACGGGAGTGAAAATTGCATTACCCGAGATTAGCATTCACATCATTTTTTTCTTTTTGCAAGAACTATCATGAATTCATTGAACTAAACATTCAGATTTATAGCTATACATATTCTTGCACGAAAACACATATCAAGTACTATTGTGCTCCTAAAATTTCACCCATCTTTAAAAAAAATGCATAAATTTATGCACACCGTTTACCCATACAAAACAGGCACATGATTTTTGGCAACACAAATCTTTGTACCTACACATCCTAATATCATGATGTCTGGGTTTTAACTTCACCTTCAGATTAGAATTATATACTTTTCAGCAAACTGTCCCCTTTTTCAACCTAGATGAGCTATGTTTTTCTAACTACAAAATTCAAAGCCTAAAATTAGGTACGTCAGTTTTGACATGAATATCACCTAACTACACAACAGAAGTCTGTAAAATTTATAAGCTCCCATCAACGAGTCAAATGTGGTGCCTAGTTCTGGTTTGACTACATGTTCACCATCTCTTTCCGCAAATCCACGTAGCAACTTCTCTAGGGCACCCATCCTACCAGGGCACAGTCTCCTCTGTATTCGGTTTGCACCCAATAGACCCTGCAACCGAATTTGAAACCACCACACGGGAGTCAAATTTTCATTAATTATCCAAGATTAGCATTCACTACGGATGACTGCAGTGTCAACAGACGACTCTAGCGCCAACTGCTCTCTACGGCTTCCCACCTCGCTCATGCGGTCCAGATCCGGTGGCGTTTGCTGCACATCATCATGGAATATAGGCAATCTTTCGCGCCACCACCACGTTGATCAGCACCCACCCGTGAGAGGATAAATGAAATCAACACGCAAAAGCAAGCCGCATACCTGAACATGGCTCCACCGAGAACTCCCCGCGAACCATCTATGAGGAAACCTGAACACGCCTCCACAGGGAACTCCTGGCGAACCATCTAAGAGGAAACGGTGGGGTGTGGGGTCGGGTGGCGTGTTTATTGCATGGTGGGACAGGGAGAAAATTTTGTACAACAATTTTTTATCAAGTTTTTACTTCAAAAGAAATGTTGCAACGTTCGGAAAAATAGAAACCATTGTTCTTCTTACAGAGCTCCCGCAGACAATCCGTTGTGTAGTCTTCCTTTTATCAAGGTTTAACCAGCTCTTCCCGTACCTTCTCCCAAATCCATGATCCCGTGAATAAAATTATAAAAGTCATAAGCTCCCATCAAACGAATCAAATGTGGTGCCCAGTTCTGGTTTGACTACATCTTCACCGTCTCTTTTCACAAATCCACATAGCAACTTCTCTAGGGCACCCATCCTACCAGGGCACAGTCTCCTCTCTATTCGGTTTGCACCCACATGGACCCTGCAACCAAATCCGAAACCCCCACACGAGAGTCAAAATTGCATTATCCAAGATTAGCATTCACATCCTTTTTTTATTTTTGCAAGAACTATCATGAATTCGCTGAACTAAACATTCAAATTTATAGCTATACATCTCCTTGCACCAAAATGCATATCAAGTACTATTGTGCACCTAAAATTTCACCAATCTTTAAAAAATGCATAAATTTATGCACATCGTTTTCCCATACAGAACATGCACATGATTTTTGGTAAAACAAATATGTGTACCTACAGATCCTAATATCATGATGTCTGGGTTTTAACTTCACCTTCAGATTAAAATTATATATTTTTCAGCGAACTGTCCCCTTTTTTCAAAATCCTAGATGAGTTATATTATTCTAACTATAAAATTCATAGCCTAAAATTAGGTACGTCAGTTTTGACATGAATATCACCTGACTACACAACAGAAATCTGTAAAAGTCATAAGCTCCCATCAATGAGTCAAATGTGGTGCCCAGTTCTGGTTTGACTACATCTTCACCATCTCTTTCCGCAAATCCACGTAGCAACTTATCTAGTGCACGCATCCTACTAGGGCACCGTCTCCTCTCTATTCGGTTTGCACCCACACGAACCTGCAACCGAATCCGAAACCCCCACATGGGAGTCAAAATTGCATTATCTTGGATTAACATTCACATCCTTTTTTCCTTTGGCAAGAACTATCATGAATTCGCTGAACTAAACATTCAGATTTATAGCTATACATCTCCTTGCACCAAAACACATATCAAGTACTACTGTGCTTCTAAAATTCCACCCATCTTAAAAAAATGCATAAATTTATGCACACTGTTTTCCCATACAAAACAGGCACATGATTTTTGGCAACTCAAATCTTTGTACCTACAGATCCTAATATCATGATGTCTGGGTTTTAACTTCACCTTCAGATTTGAATTATATATTTTTTAGCAAATTGTCTCTTTTTTTCAAGATCCTAGATGAGCTATGTTCTTCTAACTGCAAAGTTCAAAGCCTAAAATTAGGTACGTCAGTTTTGACATGAATATCACCTGACTACACAACAGAAATCTGTAAAAGCCATAAGCTCCCATCAATGAGTCAAATGTAGTGCCCTGTTCTGGTTTGACTACATATCCACCATCTCTTTCCGCAAATCCACGTAGCAACTTCTCTAGGGCACCCATGCTACCAGGGCACAGTCTCCTCTCTATTCGGTTTGCACCCACATGGACCCTGCAACCGAATCTGAAACCCCCACACGGGAGTTAAAATTGCATTATCCAAGATTAGCATTCACCACAGTCGACTCCAGCGTCAACGGACGACTCTAGCGCCAACTGCTCTTTACGGCTTCCCACCTCGGTCATGCGGTCCAGATCCGGTGGTGTTTGCTGCACATCATCCTGGAATATAGGCAATCTTCCGCGCCGCCACCATGTAGATCAGGGCACAAAATAAACTCCTTCAAAAACCATTTCACAATCTGACCCTTCTCAGAAACGCCAGAGACTGGGGCGTTGCTGCACTATACAGAAACGCCAACCTAGCTCGCGTTGCTAGCCTGGTCGAGACACTACGTGGCAGGGCAGAAACGCCACGGCGTGCGGCGTTGCTGGAAACGCCAAGCCCCTTGGCATTGCTGCCCAAGTGCCAAACGCCAATGATAGTGGCGTTTCACTAGCTTACTCAGATTTGCCATTATTTATAAAGGGGAGCACCGCGAGCTAGTTCGGCGTTTCTAAATAGATAAGCAACGCCACGACTTGTGGCCTTACCAAAAGGGTCAGATCATGAAATAGTTCTCGATGGAGTTCATGTGCTAAGATTTGCTGAAAAGGTCAAAACAGTGAAAAGATCAGCACCCACCCGTGAGGGGATAAATGAAATCAACAGGCAAAAGCGAGACGCTTACCTGAACATGTCTCCACCGGGAACTCCCGACGAACCATCTATGAGGAAACCTGAACACAGCTCCACAAGGAACTCCCGGTGAACCATCTAAGAGAAAGCGGTGGGGTGTGGGGTGGGGCGGCGTGTTTATTGCATGGTGGGACTGGGAGAAAATTCTGTACAACAATTTTTTCTCAAGTTTTTACTTCAAAAGAAATGTTGCATCATTAGGAAAAAAACAGAAATCATTGTTCTTCTTAGAGAGCTCCCGCAGACAATCTGCTGTGTCATCTTCCTTTTATCAGGGTTTAACCGACTCTTCCCATACAAGATCCCAAATCCTAATATCATGATGTCTGGGTTTTAACTTCACCTTCAGATTAAAATTATATATTTTTCAGCGAACTATCCCCTTTTTTCAAAATCCTAGATGTTCTATATTTTTCCAACTGCAAAATTCAAAGCCTAAATTTAGGTACGTTGGTTTTGACATGAATATCACCTGACTACACAACAGAAATCTGTGTGGCCAAATTGGCATGTCCAACCAAAAAAATTTCATTGCTTTTTATATTGGGCCATTTGCATTTCTGCCCCTAACTCGAACCACCTACTCAGATTTGCCCCTAATTTCAAAGCATGCTCAAATTTGCCCCTCTGCCGTTAAGTCACTACTCAGAAATGCCCTTCCGTCCAGTCAAAGGCCTTTGACCGTCAAAGGCCCATGTGTACTGTAGCAGACGAAAAGTGCTACAGTATTGGATGGAAAGTGCTACAGTACTGTACGGAAGGGCATTTCTGAGTAGTGACTTAACGGCGGAGGGGTAAATTTGAGCATGCTTCAAAATTAGGGGCAAATCTGAGTAGTGGGTTCGAGTTAGGGGCACAGATGTAAATGTCCCTTTTATATTTGCCAGATGCACCTATGTACAACACATAGATGCTCCAAGGAATGGATTTTAAAAATTATTTATAAATTCTTATGTACATATTTTTTTAGAACAAAATCCATATGGCTTTCCCATGGATCCACCATCAGGGATTCCAGCCAGCAAATTTTCGCTATCCTCAGAGAAAAAAAATCTTCTAATAAGCAACCAAGAACAACATCAACTACTGCAAATTAAAGGCAATTAATTTACCACACATAACAAAGTGATAATGGGGTGGGGGTAGGTAGGTGGGTCTGGGGGTAGGTAGGTGGAGAAATACCTTCTAATCCACCCGGGGCCTTCGGATATGGCTTGACCGAGGACTCGCCGAACTCTGCTGGAGCGATGTCTCTGCATCCCTCGCCATATGGGTCGCATCGTGAGTAGTCACCAATGAATCTCGCACTCCGCCACCCACCCAGCCTTCAACCTTGCTACTTCATCATGAACGACGAAGTGTGACGATGAGCCCGGCCGGAATATTGTCAAGCTGCGAAGATTGAGAGAACACCAGTTATTGTTAGCCTTGCAGAGACGAACAGGGGCGATGAATGCGGCGGTCGACCTGAACACAGGACCCAGAAGGAAATTTTTGGCGGTGCAAGTGGCCGACGCCGCCAAACCAATCACCTCGGCCTCCATCGCCTCCCTCGGTGATCTATATTTTTTACCTTGCCGCCCCTCTCCACCTAACTTTTTCTCTTTTCCCAACTTGCTATTTTTTCTCTCGGGGGTGATTTCCCCCTTTTCTTCTTATTTTTTCACCCGCATGGAAAGTTTTGACCCGTTCAGTTTGGGTTTGGAAAGCAAAATCAGAATCCAGAATGGATCGGGAAGGAGATCGAGGTGGATCAGAAAAGAATCAATCCCTGCCCGTTTGGAGCGTGTCTGGTTAGGAAAGTTTAAAAATATTAGGGAAGTTTTGATTGGGAGGGTGAAAAAACCATTATGAGAAGATGGTGGTGGGAAGTGAGATGAAAATAAGCCAGACGAAAAAAAACAGTGAAAAAAACCAGACGAAGTGGGAGGTGGGACAAAAAAAACTAGAACAGAGACTACCAACTGCTCCATTAGGAGTAGAGATATTGCTGCATTTGGATAAAAGGTGCCACAGGCAGCATATATGTCAAAGGGGATTTTTTCCTCTTCTTTCTATATTAGGCAAATTAATGATGTATTTTTCTTTCGGTTACTCTCATATTTCCATGACGTTATGGTTACCCTATCTGTTTAATTATAGATTTTTGTCCTTTGATTTCAACTGGTGTACAGTTCTTTCAATTTCTCCCATATTTGCATGTTACCATATTCTTTAACAATCCTACCATTTTCTGTAGCGTGTCCCTTGCTATGCAACAGAATCTGTAGTACACAATATTTTCGTTTACATAAATCAAGACTGTAGGGATGTCATACAGAACATAAACCATGGATTTACAATCATTGCTTTTGTGAGACTTGATGAATGTGGTCACTCCTATTTTGCCAAGGGCCTTTGGACAGAAATTTCTAAGTTTGATGTACTGAAAGCTAGCACTAATATTGCACTACACATAAAATACCCTGGTCATGAGATATATGCTAACTTCCCTTACGATATCATCCATCCAGACTTTGTTCGAAGTAAGTGTTATTTTCAAGTATCTGCATGTTGACTTACCCAACAATATCAAAGGAATTGTGTAGTATTTAAGCAACCAATTGTTATTCCATTTTCTTACTCTATTCATACCTACTAACTTCTAGTCCTTGTTTTAACTAAATATTCCATGTACTCCCACTTCTATCAGAAAGCATCGCTGATTAGGAGACACCGGAGGTGGAGAACGGGGCTTCCAACAAGCGGAGGCGGGTCGAGCAAGAATCGCAAGCGACTCCAACAGGCCTAGACTTCATCAGCAGCTTCCCTGGTGATATGTTAACAGTCATCATCTCCCTCCTCCCAATCAAATACGGGGCACGGACAAGCGTCCTTTCCCGGTGGTGGCGCCCCCTATGGAACTCCATCCCTCTCGACCTCATCGACACCCACGAGCTCTACCATGGCTATCGCAAAAGCTTGGATGCATTCTCCAATATCCTTGGTAGTCATCCTAGCCCAACCAAAGGCCTAGCATGGGCAAGGACCGAGCCAAGCTTGATGGCTGGTTTCATACCCCGCCCTAGATCAGCTCGAGGATCTCACTTTTGATGATGGGCATATGTAACACCCCGGATTCGTTGCACCAGGTGTCTGCCAGTTATTCGCCGTTGTTGCCATGTCATTTGCTTGCGTGTTGCATTTTATCATGTCATCATGTGCATTGCATTGCATACGTGTTCGTCTCATGCATCCGAGCATTTTCCCCGTTGTCCGTTTTGCAATCTGGCGCTCCTATGCCCTTCGGCGTTCCCCTTTCGTCTCTCGTTATGAGAGGGTGTTAAACTTTCTCGGAATGGCCCGAGGTTTGCCAAGCGGCCTTGGTACATCACCGGTAGACCGCCTGTCAAGTTTCGTGCCATTTGGAGGTCGTTTGGTACTCCAACGGTTAACCGTGTAGCCCGAACCCCCCCCCTTTCTCTTTGCAGCCCAACACCCCTTCCAAAGTGGCCCAAAACCCATCTAACTCCCCTCCATGCTCTCGGTCGTTCGATCACGATCACGTGGCCGAAAATCGCTCCTCATTTGGACTCTCCTAGCTCCCTCTACCTATAAATATGTGTTCCCCTCCGAATTTCTCGCAGTCCAAACCCTAGCCCCGCTCCTTCCCGCGCCGCCGGACACGTCCGCCGCCGCTGACGGACATGTCTGCCCCGCTGCCGTAGCCAACCCATGAGCGCCACGTCAGCGCGCCGCCTCTCTCTCTCCCCCGCGCCCGTCGCGGCCCGCCAGGCCCGCGTCCGGCCCTCGCGGGCCCAGCACCGCCGTCCGCCGCCCGGGATCTCCCGCGCCTCGCCTGCCGCTTCCCCGCCGCCGGCATGCTGCGCCGCCGCCGGTAGCTAGCCCGCCGCCTCGGCTGACCCGCCCCTGCTCGCCGACTCCTCCCCGCGCCCTCCGCCGCCGCCACCGCAGCTGGGGAGCCCGGGTCCCCGCGCCCCACGCCTCCCCGATCCACCCCGCTGCCGGTGCGCCCGGCCGCCGCCGCCGGCCACTCGGCCTCCGCCGCCGCCCACGACTCCGTCCGCCCGAGCCGGCCGCCCAGCGTCGCGCACCGCCAGATCCAGGCCGTCGCCGCCCGGATCCGGCGCCCCCATCCCCGGTCTCCTCCGCCACCGGCCCCGTCCGCTCCGGCGAGGTCCGGCCGACCTCGGGAGTCGCGCCCGAACTCCAGATCCAAAACGAGGTTGACCCCCCCTGATAAATCGTCTCAAGTCCCGAAGTTTTTGCAATAATCATGCCATGTTCATCATGCTGTATCTCTGCATCCGTAGCTCCGTTTTGTGCATGTAATATGTCAAATTGTTCACCTCGACGAGTACATCATTTCATTCCATTGCATCATATTCATTTGAAGTCATCTTGATGCCTGAATCATCGGTGTAAGAGTGCTTCATAATGTTTCCTGCTGTCTGTTAACAGAACGAGCTCTTTTATCATTTTTGCCATGATTGATGTGTGCATCCTATGAGGTTGATGTCTACATGTGTTTTGATCTATGCTATGTCTTATTTACAGTGGTGCTTGCTATGCATTTTTGTGATCAATGTAGTGACTAGCACAAGCATGCAAACTAGGCATCGTAATGTTGCTGTTTTAGTCCCTGTTCTGCTGTTATTTTGATGCCATGTAAACTTGATGCTACAGAGAGATCCATGCATATTTTGAGATACTTCAGTAAGGGTGTTTTGAACATGTGGTTATGCTCTATCCATTCATGCCCTTGTTTGTAATTATGGAGTAGTCTAGTATGTCATTTCCGTGCTCTACTTTTGCTTCAAAATGTTTCTTGGCAGATTGTTTACGTGTTATTCAATTTTGCCAAGGTTGCTATAGTTGATCCTTGCATGCTATGGACTTGTTCTTGACTTGGTTTGTTTCACAAACATGTCTTCTTGATGATGCTATGCTTATCTTGTCATGCAATGACTTGTGGTAAGTGAATCGAGCTTGTTAAGTAGTGTACATGATGTTGCTGTTTTGCTAGGCTGAATCTGTTATTTCGTGATGCTATATAAACATGTTGCTACTAATCATTCTATGCATAATATGGAGATGTTCTATAAACATGTTTTGATCTACATGTCATCCTCTATCCATACATGCCCCTGGTTGAATTTATAGCTTGCGGTAGATTGTTCATATCTTGCTCCAAATTTGCTTCATAATGTTGCTGTCAGCCTGTTAACATTAAGTTCAGTTGTTATCATGATTGTTGCTAGTGATACATGCACCCTATGACCTTGCTATTGCCATGATTAGCTTCACAAATATGCCTTCTTATTGTTGGTTGCCTTGCCATGCTATATATTGCTCTGTGGTGAGTGGTACAAGCTCATTAACATGCCTTCATAATTCTGTTTCTGCCATGTATGAATCTGTAATATAACTTGCTATGTTTACGTGGGTGCCATCATATTTTATGATCCTTTTTGGCTTATGGTCAGTAAGGGACTTTTGTTCTATGCAATTAGTAGATTCATGGAATGCCTTTGTTTGCCATGATAAGTTCCTGTAACATGTTGTTTGATAGCTCTAAACATTGCATCGTGATGTTATTTTCTGCAAAGTCTGAAATTGTTATAACTTGCAATCTTACCATGTGTGTTTGAGCATGTTCTAGTGATTTCTAGAGATAGCTCAGTGTTCATGTTTTGTTGTGGTTTACCTGTACATCATGCCCATGCCTTTTGTTATTATGTTGAGGTGCTTTAGCATGTTGTTTTGATGCTTGCAATGTGCCTAGTTGCTGTTTTGGACAGCTTGTCCTTTAAACTTATATAGTGTGTGTGTTGAACCTTTGCTCCGTTTTGAGTGTGCTCTATATGAAACTTGCTTAGAATTGCATGTAGTTTCATATTATCATGTTGCATCCATGTTTTGAGGTGTTTGCTTGATGTTTGAGTGCATTTTGCATCAATGCCATGTTTGACTTGTGTTGCTCATATCTTCTAGACGGTAGCTCCGAACTAAATGAACTTTATATGTAACTTGACTAGAATCTCGTGTAGATCATCCTTGTGCATCTTAACTTGATGTTTAACAACTTGAACTTAAGGTTTATTCATATCTGGACCAATTTCGAAATATGCATATGAGGACTTACCGAAATTGTTATATGTTGTTACCGGCCTCATTTAAGCTTGCCTTGATGTGTTGCTCTTGTTTGCATCATCTCTTGCCATGAGTAGCTCCATATAGCTTTGTCATGCATCATGCTTGTTGTGCATCATGTCTTGTCTATGTGTGGTGTGTACTATGTTGTGTGTTTCTTATCGATAGTTCCTGTTTCGTTGCGGTCGTGAGGATTCGTTCGTCTACGCTTGGTTTGGCTTCATCTGTTCGTCTTCTTCATGGACTCGTTCTTCTTCCTTGCGGGATTTCAGGCAAGATGACCGCTACCCTGGATCTCACTACTATCATTGCTATGCTAGTTGCTTCGTTCTATCGCTATGCTGCGTTACCTATCTTCTGCTCATCAAGCCTCCCACATTGCCATGAACCTCTAACCTTTGACACCTTTCCTATGCAAACCATTGTTTTGCTATGTTACCGCTTTGCTTAGCCCCTCTTATAGCATTGTCAGTTGCAGGTGAAGTTGAAGATTTCTTCATGGTGGACAGGATTTATGTTGGGATATCACAATATCTCTTATATTATTGATGCATCTATATATTTGGTAAAGGGTGGAAAGCTCGGCCTTTTGCCTGGTGTTTTGTTCCACTCTTGCCGCCCTAGTTTCCGTCATACCGGTGTTATGTTCCCGGATTTTGCGTTCCTTACGCGGTCGGGTGATTTATGGGACCCCCTCAACAGTTCGCTTTGAATAAAACTCCTTCAGCAAGGCCCAACCTTGGTTTTACATTTGCCTGACCTAGCCCTTTTTCCCTTGGGAGTCGCACATCCCGAGGGTCATCTTTATTTTAGCCCCCCCAGGCCAGTGCTTGTCTAAGTGTTGGTCCAAACTAGAGCACCGTGCCGGACCATCCCTTGGCAACTTGGGTTACGTCGGTTCCGGTACGCTTAGCTTATCCGGTGTTGCCCTGAGAACGAGATATGTGCAGCTCCTATCGGGATTGTCGGCGCATCGGGCGGTCTTGCTGGTCTTGTTTTACCATTGTTGAAATGTCTTGTAAACCGGGATTCCGAGTCTGATCGGGTCTTCCTGGGAGAAGGTCTATTCCTTTGTTGATCGCGAGAGCTTGTCATGGGCTAAGTTGGGACACCCCTGCAGGGTATAATCTTTCGAAAGCCATGCCTGCGGTTATAAGCAGATGGGAATTTGTTAATGTCCGGTTGTAGATAACTTGTCACCAGATCCGAATTAAAACGCATCAACCGTGTGTGTAGCCGTGATGGTCTCTTTTCGGCGGAGTCCGGGAAGTGAACACGGTTTCTTGGGTTATGTTTGACGTAAGTAGGAGTTCAGGATCACCTCTTGATCATTGCTAGCTTCACGATCGTTCCATTTGCTCTCTTCTCGCTCTTATTTGCGTATGTTAGCCACCATACTTGCTTAGTCGCTGCTGCAGCCTCACCACTTTACCCCTTCCTTTCCCTTTAAGCTTTGCTAGTCTTGGTACGCATGGTAATGGGATTGCTGAGTCCTCGTGGCTCACAGATTACTACAACAACAGTTGTAGGTACAGGTTGTGCGATGATCATGACGCGAGAGCGATGCTTGCTTGCGTTGAGTTCTTCTTCTGCTTCTTCGATCAGGGGATAGGTTCCAGGTCGGCAGCCTGGGCTAGCAGGGTGGATGTCGTTTGAGTTTCTGTTTGTGTTTCATCCGTAGTCGGATCATGATCTATGTATGATGATGTTGTATTCATGTGGCATTGTATGCCTTATGTATGTATCCCCATATATTATGTAATGTTGATGTAATGATATCCACCTTGCAAAAGCGTTTCAATATGCGGGTCTATCCTTGGTGGGACATTCGAGTTCCTTTTGGATAGGGTCGCATATTGGGCGTGACAAGTTGGTATCAGAGCCTCGACCGACCTTAGGAGCCCCCTTGATTGATCGTGTAGTTTGGCCGTTGTTGAGTCTAGAAGAAAATTGTTTTCGCAGTCTAGTTATATCGGAGAGTAGGAATTCTTTTTACTCCTCAACCCCTTCGTCGCTCTGGTAAGGAATCTTGACGTAGGTGTTTTGAATTACTCCTCTTCCCCTTCAAATTTTTCTTTAGGATCACGTAGTTGGTTTTCCGATCGTTGTTTCTCAGCTCTTTTCATCCGGTGCATTTCTCGTCAAGTCGACTCGAGCCTCTTCATCTTTGCAAGTTCATTCCTCAGTTCGCTCTCAACGAAGTTGTTTTCCCCATCCTCAGTTGTTTTCTTTTCCCACCCGCCCTCCCTTTTCATCTCAGAACCGGAGTTCGTAATCGATATCCTACTCGTGTGAAGTCTTTGCTTTCTTTCTTCAATGATTTCAACCGGTGTTTTCTCTTCAAGATATTCGTCGATTTCCCCTTCCAAGTTGCCTTTGTTTTCCCGCCCTCCCACCCTCTTCTTCCCGGAGCCTGAGCCTCTTTCGAGCATCAATTTCATTCATGTGGAGCCTCTTCAGTCTTTCGTCAATTATTTCAACCGGTGAATTCTCGTCTCGTTTGACATTCTTCATCTCTTTTCTTCTCCGGTGGATTCAATTCAAGTTTTTCGGGTTGATCATATTCTCTTCCTTCGATCAAGTGTTTTCCCTGCTCGTTTGCCTTTCGCCAGTTTATCCTTCCGGAGTGCTCAAGACATCTCAGGAGATTCGTCTGTGTTCCAATTAATTCGAGGTTGTCACCTCATTCAAATAGTTCAATTGTTCCGGTGCTTCATCTACATGTTCAACAATCCTTTTCAACGGTGTTATCTCTTCAGTTGGCCCTAACCCACAGGTCTTTTCCCAGGATCTTACCTGACTCTTCTGATTCCCTCGGAGTTAATCTCAATTCTTTTCAAGTGTGACGTAAGAATGGATCCCATCAGTCAGATGCCTTTCCAAGATCTCGTTCAAATTCTTTTCGTTGTTGGCTCAACCTCTTCGCTTTTCATTCTCCTGGAGTATCTCAGTATTTTGGTGGTGTTTCTCGTCGTCATTTGAAGATCGAAGAAGAGTTTTCATGTCATCCTCTCGAATTATTTCAGTTTGTCGGATATTCTTTTCACCTATCCGGAGTATGTCAGAAGTTGTTTTCCCGTTTCTTTTCACCGGAGGCCGTCGTTCCAGAAGAATTATTCGTCCTCACATTTGAGTTACCATTATCCATTTATCCCGGTGCTTCGTTCAAGTGTTCTGTAATCAGCTTGTCATCTCTTCGTTCTTTTGCATCTAAATCCCCTCGAGCATATTTGTTCTTCTAATTCTTCTTGGTGTTTCATTCTCTTTCATCAGTCATTTTCGAATTCTTACGGTGGTTCATTCAAGATTCTTTTTCCTTCATTATCATTCAATCCATCCATTCTTTCCAGTCCTACCGGTGGTTCATGAAGACCTTCTCAAGTTTGCGATATGTCATTTCTCAATCCCTTTTCAAGAAGAATAAGTAGTATGCAAAAATCCATTGCTTGTCATCAATTTATTTTGATGAAGGATAAGCATACAATAAATCTTATTCTTATTTCCTCCAAGTGATTAATCATTTTTCTTCGGAGTTTGTTCTTGATGAATAAATTCTACTTCCAAGTATTCTCCATCTTTTCTTTTCCGGAGTTCAATTTCCTCAGCCATTTCGTCGGTACCTCCATCTAAATCACCACAAGGCTCATCTTATTCTTTTCATCTTTCATTCTATCTCATCATTCCTTTTGTTATCGGAGTTCTTCACGGTGGTTCTTCATGATTTAGTTCATTCTTCAAGTGCTCATCAAGATTTTGTTGGTGGCGTTCAAGTATCTTTTCTTCTCCCATCTTGAAGTGCAATTAATTCTCCGTATTCTTTTGAAGTGGAGTTTTGCATTTCTTTGTTCTTCTAAGCTATCCAATCATTTCCGCTTGTGGTAGGTTATCACCTCAAATTTTGAGAGGATTTTCCATAAGTCCACAACAAACTTTTTCTTTTCGTTGTTGATTTTCTCAACAACTCCATTCAATCTTTTCTTATAAGGTTGCTTTCTATTTCATTCGTGGCACAAGTTGTCATTTTCTTCTCCGTTCTTTTCATTCAATTCTTTCAATTCTTCCGGAGGCATTGCGTTGTTTATCTCATCAAGTGCCATCCCGTCTTGTGAAGTTCACGTTCTTTTCCTTTCCATGTTCAACCGGAGTGCCACCTAAATCCTATCAGTCTTATTCGTCTCTTATCTCGTTCTAACCGGAGTGATTTCATAGTCTATCCGATTCCGTGGGCTTTTGATTCTCGTCATTCTCGTCGTTCCCCTATTCTTCTCGAGTGCTCTCGATTCTTTGCTTCTTCTCTTGAGTTCTTGTTTAACCTCTTCCTTTTTCCCTTCCGTCTCGGTCCTAAGATCTCGGGACGAGATCTCTTGTTAGTGGAGGAGTGTTGTAACGCCCCGGATTCGTTGTGCCAGGTGTCTGCCAGTTATTCGCCATTGTTGCCATGTCATTTGCTTGCGTGTTGCATTTTATCATGTCATCCTGTGCATTGCATTGCATACGTGTTCGTCTCATGCATCCGAGCATTTTCCCCGTTGTCTGTTTTGCAATCCGGCGCTCCTATGTCCTCCGGCGTTCCCCTTTCGTCTCTCGTTGTGAGCGGGTGTTAAACTTTCTCGGAATGTCCCGAGGTTTGCCAAGCGGCCTTGGTACATCACTGGTAGACCGCCTGTCAAGTTTCGTGCCATTTGGAGGCCGTTTGGTACTCCAACGGTTAACCGCGTAGCCCGAAACCCCCCTTTCTCCTTGCAGCCCAACACCCCTTCCAAAGTGTCCCAAAACCCATCTAACTCCCCTCCATGCTCTCGGTCGTTCAATCACGATCACGTGGCAGAAAACTGCTCCTCATTTGGACTCTCCTAGCTCCCTCTACCTATAAATATGTGTTCCCCTCCGGATTTCTCGCAGTCCAAACCCTAGCCCCGCTCCTTCCCGCGCCGCCAAACATGTCCGCCGCCGCTGCCAACCCGTTAGCGCCACGTCAGCCCCGCCGCCGCAGCCAACCCGTTAGCGCCACGTCAGCGTCCGCCTCTCTCTCCCCCCGCGCCCGTCGCGGCCTGCCAGGCCCGCGTCCGGCCCCCGCGGGCCCAGCGCCGCCGCCCGCCGGCCGGGATCTCCCGCGCCTCGCCCGCCGCTTCCCCGCCGCCGGCGTGCTGCGCCGCCGCCGGTAGCCGGCCCGCCGCCTCGGCCGACCCGCACCTGCTCGCTGACTCCTCCCCGCGCCCTCCGCCGCCGCCACCGCAGCTGGGGAGCCCGGGTCCCCGCGCCCCACGCCTCCCCGATCCGCCCCGCTGCCGGTGCGCCCGGCCGCCGCCGCCGGCCACTCGGCCGCTGCCGCCGCCCACGACTCCGTCCACCCGAGCCGGCCGCCCAGCATCGCGCGCCGCCAGATCCGGGCCAGCGCCACCCGGATCCGGCGCCCCCATCCCCGGTCTCCTCCGCCACCGGCCCCGTCCGCTCCGGCTTGGTCTGGCCGACCTCGGGAGTCGCGCCCGAACTCCAGATCCAAAACGAGGTTGTCCCCCCTTGATAAATCGTCTCAAGTCCCGAAGTTTTTGCAATAATCATGCCATGTTCATCATGTTGTATCTCTGCATCCGTAGCTCCGTTTTGTGCGTGTAATATGTCAAATAGTTCGCCTCGACGAGTACATCATTTCATTCCATTGCATCATATTCATTTGAAGTCATCTTGATGCCTGAATCATCATTGTAAGAGTGATTCATAATGTTTCCTGCTGTCTGTTAACAGAACGAGCTCTTTTGTCATTTTTGCCATGATTGATGTGTGCATCCTATGAGGTTGATGTCTATATGTGTTTTGATCTATGCTATGTCTTATTTACAGTGGTGCTTGCTATGCATTTTTGTGATCAATGTGGTGACTAGCACAAGCATGCAAACTAGGCATCGTAATGTTGCTGTTTTAGTCCCTGTTCTGCTGTTATTTTGATGCCATGTAAACTTGATGCTACAGAGAGATCCATGCATATTTTGAGATACTTCAGTAAGGGTGTTTTGAACATGTGGTTATGCTCTATCCATTCATGCCCTTGTTTGTAGATTGTTTATGTGTTATTCAATTTTGCCAAGGTTGCTATAGTTGATCCTTGCATGCTATGCACTTGTTCTTGACTTGGTTTGTTTCACAAACATGTCTTCTTGATGATGCTATGCTAATCTTGTCATGCAATGACTTGTGGTGAGTGAATCGAGCTTGTTAAGTAGTGTACATGATGTTGCTGTTTTGCTAGGCTGAATCTGTTATTTCGTGATGCTATATAAACATGTTGCTACTAATCATTCTATGCATAATATGGAGACGTTCTATAAACATGTTTTGATCTACATGTCATCCTCTATCCATACATGCCCCTGGTTGAATTTATAGCTTGCGGTAGACTGTTCATATCTTGCTCCAAATTTGCTTCATAATGTTGCTGTCAGCCTGTTAACATTAAGTTCAGTTGTTATCATGATTGTTGCTAGTGATACATGCATCCTATGACCTTGCTATTGCCATGATTAGCTTCACAAATATGCCTTCTTACTGTTGGTTTCCTTGCCATGCTATATATTTCTCTGTGGTGAGTGGTACAAGCTCATTAACATGCCTTCATAATTCTGTTTCTGCCATGTATGAATCTGTAATATAACTTGCTATGTTTACGTGGGTGCCATCATATTTTATGATCCTTTTTGGCTTATGGTCAGTAAGGGACTTTCGTTCTATGCAATTAGTAGATTCATGGCATGCCTTTGTTTTCCATGATAAGTTCCTGTAACATGTTGTTTGATAGCTCTAAACATTGCATCATGATGTTATTTTCTGCAAAGTCTGAAATTGTTATAACTTGCAATCTTACCATGTGTGTTTGAGCATGTTCTAGTGATTTCTAGAGATAGCTCAGTGTTCATGTTTTGTTGTGCTTTACCTGTACATCATGCCCATGCCTTTTGTTATTATGTTGAGGTGCTTTAGCATGTTGTTTTGATGCTTGCAATGTGCCTAGTTGCTGTTTTGGACAGCTTGTCCTTTAAACTTATATAGTGTGTGTGTTGAACCGTTGCTCCGTTTTGAGTGTGCTCTATATGAAACTTGCTTAGAATTGCATGTAGTTTCATATTATCATGTTGCATCCATGTTTTGAGGTGTTTGCTTGATGTTTGAGTGCATTTTGCATCAATGCCATGTTTGACTTGTGTTGCTCATATCTTCTAGACCGTAGCTCCGAACTAAATGAACTTTATATGTAACTTGACTAGAATCTCGTGTAGATCATCCTTGTGCATCTTAACTTGATGTTTAACAACTTGAACTTAAGGTTTATTCAGATCTGGACCAATTTCGAAATATGCATATGAGGACTTACCGAAATTGTTATATGTTGTTCCCGGCCTCATTTAAGCTTGCCTTGATGTGTTGCTCTTGTTTGCATCATCTCTTGCCATGAGTAGCTCCATATAGCTTTGTCATGCATCATGCTTGTTGTGCATCATGTCTTGTCTATGTGTGGTGTGTTTACTATGTTGTGTGTTTCTTATCGATAGTTCCTGTTTCGTTGCGATCGTGAGGATTCATTCGTCTACGCTTGGTTCGGCTTCATCCGTTCGTCTTCTTCATGGACTCGTTCTTCTTCCTTGCGGGATTTCAGGCAAGATGACCGCTACCCTGGATCTCACTACTATCATTGCTATGCTAGTTGCTTCGTTTTATCGCTATGCCGCGTTACCTATCTTCTGCTCATCAAGCCTCCCACATTGCCATGAACCTCTAACCTTTGACACCTTTCCTATGCAAACCATTGTTTGGCTATGTTACCGCTTTGCTCAGCCCCTCTTATAGCGTTGTTAGTTGCAGGTGAAGTTGAAGATTTCTCCATGGTGGACAGGATTTATGTTGGGATATCACAATATCTCTTATATTATTAATGCATCTATATATTTGGTAAAGGGTGGAAGGCTCGGCCTTTTGCCTGGTGTTTTGTTCCACTCTTGCCGCCCTAGTTTCCATCATACCGGTGTTATGATCCCGGATTTTGCGTTCCTTACGTGGTCAGGTGATTTATGGGACCCCCTCGACAGTTTGCTTTGAATAAAACTCCTCCAGCAAGGCCCAACCTTGGTTTTACATTTGCCTCACCTAGCCTTTTTTCCCTTGGGAGTCGCGCATCCCAAGGGTCATCTTTATTTTAGCCCCCCCGGGCCAGTGCTTGTCTAAGTGTTGGTCCAAACTAGAGCACCGTGCGGGACCATCCCTTGGCAACTTGGGTTACGTTGGTTCCTGTACGCTTAGCTTATCCGGTGTTGCCCTAAGAACGAGATATGTGCAGCTCCTATCGGGATTGTCGGCGCATCGGGCGGTCTTGCTGGTCTTGTTTTACCATTGTCGAAATGTCTTGTAAACCGGGATTCCGAGTCTGATCGGGTCTTCCTGGGAGAAGGTCTATTCGTTCGTTGATCCCGAGAGCTTGTCATGGGCTAAGTTGGGACACCCCTACAGGGTATACTCTTTCGAAAGCCGTGCCTGCGGTTATAGGCAGATGGGAATTTGTTAATGTCCGGTTGTAGATAACTTGTCACCAGATCCGAATTAAAACGCATCAACCGTGTGTGTAGCCGTGATGGTCTCTTTTCGGCGGAGTCTGGGAAGTGAACACGGTTTCATGGGTTATGTTTGACGTAAGTAGGAGTTCAGGATCACCTCTTGATCATTGCTAGCTTCACGACCGTTCCATTTGCTCTCTTCTCGCTCTTATTTGCGTATGTTAGCCACCATACTTGCTTAGTCGTTGTTGCAGCCTCACCACTTTACCCCTTCCTTTCCCTTTAAGCTTTGCTAGTCTTGGTACCCATGGTAATGGGATTGCTGAGTCCTCGTGGCTCACAGATTACTACAACAACAGTGGCAGGTACAGGTTGTGCGATGATCATGACGCGAGAGCGATGCTTGCTTGTGTTGAGTTCTTCTTCTGCTTCTTCGATCAGGGGACAGGTTCCAGGTTGGCAGACTGGGCTAGCAGGGTGGATGTCGTTTGAGTTTCTGTTTGTGTTTCATTCGTAGTCGGATGATGATCTATGTATGATGATGTTGTATTCATGTGGCATTGTATGCCTTATGTATGTATCCCCATATATTATGTAATGTTGATGTAATGATATCCACCTTGCAAAAGCGTTTCAATATGCGGGTCTATCCTTGGTGGGACCTTCGAGTTCCTTTTGGATAGGGTCGCATATTGGGCGTGACAGCATATGCGCTCGTTGCCAACGTGCGGCTCCGCCTCGCACCCACACTGCATGTCGCCAAGTTCAGGAACTGCCATCCCCCTTAATGATGTGCCCTCTCTTATTCTACCATGATTGAAGCACCTCAAGCTCGTCGTCGTCTGCCTCCCAAATGATGACATGGAGCGCCTGCTCCGTGCTTGTACTGCACTCGAGTACCTTCATCTTCAGGCGATCAATGAGTTGAGTAGCTTCCACATCACCTCCATGATTCTCTGGACTATTTATGCGTGTTGTTGGTGCTGCAAGAAGACATCACAAGATGTGTACCACGGTATGGTCACTCAGGACACACCTTCACTTGAGAGATTACTTGTAGTTGATCAAGAAGGTTCAACAAGAATCAATGTCATTTCTGCGCCGAAATTGGCAGTGGTGGGCTACTCGTCTGACAAATACTCCGAACTTGTTATTGGATCCACACCCATTCAGGTACAACAACCGCCTTCTACCTCTCCTTGAAGAAATTAACATTATTTCTAATTTTGAAGATGTATGTTCATCTGCCATCCAGAAAATGATGCCGACAAGCTTGACCCCGAAACTGCGCACAGTGAAGGTCTTGGCACTAGAATCTATCGGCCCCAACCCGGAGCAAGTTGTTAGTTTCCTGAGATGCTTTCCGTGCCTGGAGAACCTATATATCGGGGTGATGTACCTTTCTTGTTAAGTGTTAACCATAAGGGAGTTCAATTTGTGACACTTTTTCCAAGTTTACAATGACAATGAACTACGATTTTTGAAGGATTTTTGGAGGATTTCAGTACATACATGCCCCCCCCCATATTGGTTGCTTGATCCATATGGTTACAATCCAAAAGCATTTATCCTTTGGATTCATCTGTACTAGTTTTCTTAGGGAACTTTTTTATACGTCTCCAACATATCTATAATATTTGATTGTTCCATGCTATTATATTATCTGTTTTGGATGTTTAATGGGCTTTAATATGCTCTTTTATATTATTTATGGGACTAACCTATTAACTGGAGGCCCAGTGCCAATTTCTTTTTTTTGCCTACTTTAGTGTTTCACAGAAAAGGAATACCAAATGGAGTCCAAACGGAATGAAACCTTCGCGAGGATCTTTCTTGGACCGAAAGCAATCCAGAAGACTTGGACTTGAAGTTTGGGACTCTACGAGGAAGCCACGAGATAGGAGGGTGTGGACAGTGGGGTAGGCGCGCCCCCTAATAACCCACAAGTGTAGGGGATCGCAATAGCTTTCGAGGGTAAAGTATTCAACCCAAATTTATTGATTCGACAGAAGGTTGCCAAAGAATATTCTTGAGTATTAGCACTTGAGTTGTCAATTCAACCACACTTGGATAACTTAGTATCTGCAACAAAGTATTTAGTAGAAAACGTGGTATGATAATAAAAGTAACGGTAGCAAAAGTAAAGATCATTGTTTTGGGGTTTTTGTAGTAGTTGTAACAGTAGCAACGGAAAAGTAAATAAGCGAAGAACAATATGTGAAAAGCTCATAGGCAATGGATCAGTGATGGATAATTATGCCGGATGCGATTCCTCATGTAATAGCTATAACATAGGGTGACACAGAACTAGCTCCAGTTCATCAATGTAATGTAGGCATGTATTCCATAAATAGTCATACGTGCTTATGGAAAAGAACTTGCATGGCATCTTTTGTCCTACCCTCCCGTGGCAGCGGGGTCCTAGCGGAAACTAAGGGATATTAAGGCCTCCTTTTAATAGAGAACTGTAACAAAGCATTAGCACATAGTGAATACATGAACTCCTGAAACTACGGTCATCACCAAGAAGTATCCCGATTATTGTCACTTCGGGGTTGTCGGATCATAACACATAATAGGTGACTATAGACTTGCAAGATAGGATCAAGAACACACATATGTTCATGAAAACATAATAGGTTCAGATCTGAAATCATGGCACTCGGGCCCTAGTGACAAGCATTAAGCATAGCAAAGTCATAGCAACATCAATCTCAGAACATAGTGGATACTAGGGATCAAACCCTAACAAAACTAACTTGATTACATGGTAAATCTCATCCAACCCATCACCGTCCAGCAAGCATACGATGGAATTACTCATGCACGGCGGTGAGGATCATGAAATTGGTGATGGAGGATGGTTGATGATGACGACGCCACGACGGCGACGAATCCCCCTCTCCGGAGCCCCGAACGGACTCCAGATCAGCCCTCTCGAGAGAGATTAGGCTTGGCGGCGGCTCCGTGTCGTAAAACGCGATGAAACTTTCTCTCTGATTTTTTTCTTCCCGAACATGAATATATGGAGTTGGAGTTGAGGTCTGTGGAGGTCCAGGGGGCCCACGAGATAGGGGGTGCGCCCTATAGGGGGGTGCCGCACTATCTCGTAGACAGGCCATGGGCCCCCTGGTGTATTTCTTTCACCCAGAAATTCTTATTAATTCCAAAAGGTGCCTCCATGGATTTCCAGGACATTCCGAGAACTTCTCTTTTCTACACATAAAACAACATCATGGCAGTTCTGCTGAAAACAACGTCAGTCCGGGTTAGTTTCATTCAAATCATGCAAGTTAGAGTCCAAAACAAGGGCAAAAGTGTTTGGAAAAGTAGATATGTTGGAGACGTATCACCCCCCACCCTCGTGGGCCCCTCGTAGCTCCACCGACGTACTTCTTTCTCCTATATATACTCTTATACCCTAGAAACATTAGGGGGAGCCACGAAACCACTTTTCCACCGCCGCAACCTTCTATACCCGTGAGATCCCATCTTGGAGCCTTTTACGGTGATCTGCCGGAGGGGGAATCAATCACGGAGGGCTTCTACATCAACACCATTGCCTCTCCGATGAAGCATGAGTAGTTTACCACAGACCTTCGGGTACATAGTTATTAGCTAGATGGCTTCTTCTCTCTCTTTGATTCTCAATACAAAGTTCTCCTCAATGTTCTTAGGGATCTATTCGATGTAATACTCTTTAGCGGTGTGTTTGACGAGATCCGATGAATTGTGGATTTACGAACTTGATTATCTATGAATACTATTTGGTTCTTCTCTGAATTCTTATATGCATGATTTGATATCTTTGCAAGTGTCTTCGAATTATCGGTTTAGTTTGGCCTACTAGATTGATCTTTCTTGCAATGGCAGAAGTGCTTAGCTTTGGGTTCAATCTTGCGGTGTCATTTCCCAGTGACAGTAGGGGCAGCAAGGCATGTATTATATTGTTGCCATCGAGGATAAAAAGATGGGGTTTATATCATATTTCTTGAGTTTATCCCTCTACATCATGTCATCTTGCTTAATGCGTTACTCCATTCTTATGAACTTAATACTCTAGATGCATGCTGGATAGCGGTCGATGTGTGGAGTACTAAGAATCGTTTCGGTATACTTGACACGGATGTGATGCCTATGTTCCTGATCATTGCCTTAGATGTCTTCATAATTATGCGCTTTTCTATCAATTGCTCGGCAGTAATTTGTTCACCCACCGTAATACATGCTATCTTGAGAGAAACCACTAGTGAATCCTATAGCCCCTGGGTCTCTTTTCCATTATATTGAATCAACTTGCCAATTTCTATCGCCGTTCCTTTTTACTGCAATCTTTACTTTCCAATCTATACAACAAAAATACCAAAAATATTTACTTTACTATCTTTACTAGATCTCGCTTTTGCGAGTGACCGTGAAGGGATTGACAACCCCTTTATCACGTTGGTTGCAAGGTTCTTAATTGTTTGTGCAGGTATTAGGTGACTTGTGTGTCATCTCCTACTGGATTGATACCTTGGTTCTCAAAACCGAGGGAAATACTTATGCTACTTTGCTACATCACCCTTTCCTCTTCAAGGGAAAACCAACGCACGCTCAAGGGTAGCACTTCTCATCCACTCCAACCTCTTGTGAAGAAGGCTACATTTTTCTAGATTGTAATCAAATGCCCGTGTTAATCATTTTGGATCAAAGATGGCACGTTAGTGCATTTTACAAATCCTACAAAACAAATAGGCATGTAGTAGTGTTCAAAATGGCATGTAGGCACTAACACATTTTCTTCTTTTGTAGATAAGATTAGTCCCGGTGGTGGATAATGTGATACAATATAAAAATCACATCGAATGCCTAGATCTGCATCTCTCAGAAATTACTTTGAACTCCTACCAAGGGACTTTACCAGAGATTATATTCGTCAGGTTCTTTGTTGTCAGAGCAAGGGTGTTGAAGGTAATGAGGTTTTCCCTACATTTATTTCGCAAAAATGAATGGTTTGTTGATCATGATCGACGGCTGTGGCAGAATGGAATAGGCTCCGAAAATGCTAAATTTCATTTTGGAACTTCAAATGACAGAGTAATCGGAAGTCATCGTGTCAACCCATACATGACTTCTCAGTGGCTGACCCCTTTGCAAAAATTATGAGGTTTCAAAACTAGCCTTACAAGTGGTAATATTAGTTTGAACCTCTCTGATATCCATGTTCGGCAGATCAGCGCGAGCATTTGCAGCTGATGAGCTGTATTTAATTTCTAATATCAGTTTTAACCTTGCAATCTTCGAATTTGAGACATATAACTCTGGAATTTGAACCTTGTAATATTTCGAGCTTTTGTGGTACAATCGTTGAAATGGCATTGTATGAAACTCGTATATTGGTAGCACTATTTTGACCTTAATATGCAATGGACTTAGATTTTATTAACCATTCTCGAATCTGTTTACCTTGTCGATCTCATAGCACATGATCTGTACAGCTAACTCGACTGTGATCTTTGACATTATTGCACACAATTGGTTTCTTCAACCGTGTGCCCTGTAGAGCACAGAATTACTTATCGCACTCGAGTGTCCATCATCACCCTTCTGTGTAACTTTGACCTCATCACCCATGGGTAAACTTATGACCGAAGTCATTCCACACACTTCATTTTTACAAAGCTTTTTACCAATAAACGCCCATGATTTGTCCCTCTTCTAGCCCACGCGTGGCCAAACTAGCCGGGCAGGAAGCTTGCGCGGTAAACTATGCGGTAGCGCGGGAACAGTCTCACCGACGATACATTTGGCGCCTCTTCGAGCCCACACATGATCAAACGAAACGCGTGCAGTATTGTCAAGCATGCACTGAAATCCTCCACTATGAACGTGGTGACAAGACGTGACGATTACAGGCCTGCCGGCCCCCATTTATTATAGCGGCCATTTAACCCTTGTGTCTCTTCAACCTTTCGATCGCACCCCACCATTGCAAGAAGCCCACCCACCAACAAATTCTTAGAGGGTATCCTGCATGGCTCCAATGGCGCTCCGAGCAGTTGCCGACGACGAGCAGCAGTTCACTATGCATGCCGTGGTGGACACCCACGGAAGGTTCACGGAGCTCTCGATGGTGTACACAAACAACCCGGTCTGGGTGGAGCACTCCATCCATATCATGGAGTTGTTGCTTGCTGAGAAGAAGTACAAGGTGGTCAGGTTTAACCTTGAGTACACCCGCGCTCGTGCCGGGTCTCATCCCAAGGTCGCCGCCGCCCAGATGTGCGTGCCCAATCACGTCCTTGTCTACCACTACTGCCTGGCTACAAGGCCTTGCGAGCGTTTCGCCAGGTTTGTCAACAACCCCCACTACATGTTCGCTATGGTGGACATCACCAACGATGTAAAGGTGCTCAGGAATTCGGGCATCGCCTGCCAGAATCTTGTCAACATCCAGGGCCAATACAAGATCTGGGGTAGCAACGAGCATGAGAAGGACTCATTGGTTCACCTCGCAAAGGCCATCATCGATCCCTACTACAGAGACATGAATGATTCCTGCAACAAGGACAAGCGTGTCTAGCACTCGGCCTAGATGGAGAAACTCGACAAAGCTCATGTCGTGTACGCGGACAAGGAGGCATACACGGGCTACAATATGTATAGGCGGATCATTGACATGAGGAAGTGCCTCCTTCCCCAGAACGGCTAGGGATCCAGCCGGAAGCAGAGCAATGGCAAGCATCATCGCAACAAGTAGATGATTAGATCCTCATTTCTCCTAGTTTAGTATGCATGTAATTGCTTACTTTGATGTATGGAAACATTATGTGTGTAGTCACTTGTGTAATTCTATGATTAATTTGGTTATGCACTACTGTCTTTTTAAGTATATATGTTGATGCTCTGTAGATAGAGCAAATCACATCGCACACGGACTAAACAATGGAACACATCGGTGATGATTGCATCAATCACTGACAATTGTATACCAGCAATCGTTTGCTCACAACACACACGGCTTGTTAACAGGAATCGTCTGTGTTGTTATCGGTCTTCCCACACATTTCTGATTACAGGCCTGTTTGCTGTGTATCACACACATCTTGTTAAGTTGAACCATTTGTATTCTCTTGGCCCAACGCAAACAGTTCATTTGAGTGAACTGTATACCGTATATCGTGCACACCTTCATCTGGCTGCCCGTTTCTGTGGTTCTGCATCATCACAAATAGTTTATCCGAGTGAACTATATGTCATAAATCGCACACGCCTTCATCTGGCTGCCCGTTTCTTTTGTTCTGCCTCATCACAAACAGTTCATTGAACTGAACCGTATGCCCTGCATCACACACGCAACTGAATTGAACCATTTTTTATGTATCCTTCATCGCAAACGTTTTGCATCTTTTTTGACGGGTTTTTTACATTACCATTTGTAATTAATGCAGCACACATAGTTTTGTCAAAGGGTCTCTGATCGTAGTGTCACATTAGGAGCATCCTGCAGTAGTGTGTCCTTGCCCATAAGAATCTAATTCTAGGTTCCTCCTATTTTTTCCATAATCATGAAAGGATCGAGAAGAGGGGTCTAGAGGGGGGTTATTAGACCGTCAACAAGTAAAAGTGACAATTTTTAAGTTCTTCAAGTTGAGGTGGAGTTTTACCACAAGTTTAAGCATTCACAATACATTTCAAGCAAGCATGGCAAGAGTATAAGCATCGAAAAGAGTAAAGCATGCTAATTGCAAAAAAGTAAAGGGATGAGATTGGAGTGTGCAAACGCAATGAAAACACGGAGATTTTTGGCATGGTTCCGATAGGTGGTGCTATCATACGTCCATGTTGATGGAGACTTCAACCCACGAAGGGTAACTGTTGCACGAGTCCACAGAGGACTCCACCCATGAAGGGTCCATGAAGAAGCAACCTCGTCTATCCCACCATTGACATCGCCCACGAAGGAGTTGCCTCACTCGGCTAGATCTTCATGAAGTAGGCGAACTCCTTGCCCTTACGAACTTTTTGGTTCAACTCCACAATCTTGTTAGAGGCTCCCAAGCGACACCTAACAAATCTAGCAGACACCACTCAACAAAAGGTAATAGATGTTGTGTTGATGATGAACTCCTTTCTCTTGTGGTTCAAGTGATAGTCTCCCCAACACTCAACTCTCTCTCACATATTTGGATATGGTGGAAAAATGATTTGAGTGTAAACCAACTTGGGGAAGGCTAGAAATCAAGATTCTTGTGGTTGGAATGGAATATCTTGATCTTAACACATGAGTAGGTGGTTCTCTCTCAGAAAATGTAGGTTGGAAGTGTAGGCACGTTCTGTTGGCTCTCTCACATATGGATAAGGGGGTGGAGGGGTATATATAGCCTCCACACAAAATCCAATCGCACATTTGACCCAACTCGGTCAGACCGAATCGAAGAATTCGGTGAGACTGATTAGTTCAAAATGTGAACGTTAGGAATCTCGGTGGGACCGACTGAAACAACTCAGTGGGACCAATGTGCTAGGGTTAGGGCAAACATCAACTCGGTGAGACCAAAGCGAAGCAATAAGGCAACAAAGAGGATGTCAAGCAAACTCGATGGTACCAATTGCATATTTCGGTGAGACCAAAATAATGCAACAAGCAACAGAGAGTCTGCAAGGGCATCCTGGTGAGACCGAGATCCGTATCGGTGTGACCAAGTGTTTAGGGTTTCTAGCAGTGGCTATGTCAAATGATCTCAGTGGCGCCGGATAGGAGATTTCGGTGGGGCCGAGTTTGACTTTGAGTTTTGGACATATTTGGAAATGAGAAAGTGGTTGAGTGCTTTGGAGCAATAACACTAAGCATTTTGAGCTAGTACACCATTAAGCAACACCTCATCCCCTTTTAATAGAATTGGCTTTTCTATGGACTCAATGTGATCTTGCACCACTAAAATATAAATGAAGAGTCTTGAGCTTTTGCCAACATGTTCCTGACACCTTGAAGGGGTTCCACATCCTCTTGTCATTTCCATACAATTGTTGAACTTATCCGAAATACACTAGATAAAAGTATTAGTCCAACAAGAGATATGCCGACATTAATTACTAAAATCAACTAGGGAGCACTTGTGCTTTCAAACATATTTTTTTATTTTTTATTTTCATTTTGGATTTTAAAACGCATATGTAAAACACAATCTACTAAATTAATTATTTGATCTAAATTTCGCTACTTGATAATACTTCAAGGGCTAATGAAACTATTTTGGTAAAATTCAATTCTCTCAATTCCTTGGCAATCGCGCCAAAAACCCGAGTTCCTTTTTATTAACTTTTTGATCAATTATAACCGCATCATTGTCATCATAGCGGATTATTATACCGTCTTCGCATTTGAACTCTTTACATGTACATACAATTATAGTTCGAATTACTTTGGATCTTTCTAGAGGAATTCGGGGCAATGCGTATTTGATTGCAACAACAATAATATCACCAATACGAGCATATCACTAATTACCAGCAGATCCTATGACTCAAATACGCATCAATTTTTGAGATCCGCTATTATCTGCTACATTTAAAAGGGTTTGAGCTTGAATCGTATTATTTTGATTTCAATTTGTTATTTCAATGGAAGCGGATGAAAGAAATATTGTCTTTCTAGTAAGAAAAAAGGGGGCATTTCTTTTATCTTCCATACCCCTTTTAGGGTTCTATATCTCTAATCGAATAAATTGACATAGTATGGGCATTTTACTGGCAACTATGGAGATAGCTGCTCTAGCTACAGTTTCACATACTCCCCCCATTTCATAAAGTATACGACTTGGTTTAACAACGGCTACCCAATATTCGGGGGACCCCTTTCCCGAGCCCAGGAACAAGCTCATCCTTCACAAGATTGATTTTGGGAAACGGAATGTAAGATGAAGCTTAGTATGATCTTCCCTACTTTTTGTTAGATTTGTTGATGATAAACTTCCCAGCTTATTTATTAGTCTCTGCGACATCTCTACAACATCATCCTTTGTCAAAGATGCCATATGCAATACAAAAGGGCCACAATCATGACGAGGGCTAGAACCAACACCATAGGGCTGATGATGTAGACGCAAACACACTTAACATACCAAGTGTGCAAATTTCAGATGAGAGTGAAATAGGTGGTGAGGTTTGTGGCTTCCTCGACTAGTGGCTGCACCCACACTAGTAGAAAACAGGGCTAACGTTCGGGCCTAGCCAGCCTATTAGTCCCGGTTCTTCAAGAACCGGGACCCATGGGGGGTATTAGACCCGGTTCGTCAGCCCAGGGGGCCGGCCGGGGCCTCGTGGGCATTGGTCCCGGTTCGTGTGGAACCATTTGTCCCGGTTCAAGCCACGAACCGGGACCAATGGTCCTCGCTCCTGGCCCACAACCATTGGTCCCGGTTCTTGGCTTGAACCGAGACAGAAGGGGGGGCTTTAGTCCCGGTTCATGCCACGAACCAGGACAAATAACTTGCCTATATATACCCACCGCTGCGGCAGAGCACTCCACAGTGCTCTGTTTTTTCAAGCCGGTGAGGGGAGGGCATTTGGGTGCTCTAGTTCACCTCCTATGCACATGAGGTGTTCGATGAAATGTGACATAGTTCAACTCCGAGCTCCATTTTCAACGAGATTTGTCTAGATTTAGCGGTCCGCCACGCCCCGTCCCCGCCCCATCTTCACCGCCATCAATCGCCCGCGCCGATCTCGCCGGCACCACAGTAGTGAGCCTCTTGTTCTTATCTTCTTTCTGAAAGGAAAAAATTCTTACTTCAGATAGATACTTGTCTAATTTTCTTACTTTTATTATTCCATGTTATTATATAGTGCAATGGTTTTGGTATCCGCCCCCGTCGGCCCTCGTTCTGTCTATGATTCAGATGTGGTATATATTATCTTTTCATAACTATTTGGTTCATTTATTGTTTATGACAATTATGCCGACCAATGTGACATAGATTTTATTTATCTAGGAGGTTGTTGAACCGGAAATTCCAACCGACCCTATTGTCGAGAGGTTAAATTTAGTTGAAGAAGAAAACAATTACTTGAAGGAAAAAATAAGAAAAATTGAGGAGGAGAAGATGATATTGGAGTTGCATGTTGCGGATGTCGTCAATGATCACAAGATCAAGATGGATGCAATGCGGTTGAAGATTAAAAAGATTAGAAAATATGCCATTCATACCGAGGCTTGGCATCATTATGCAATTGGATCAGTTGTTACCTTGGTTGCGAGTATGATCGCATGTGTTGTTGTATTGAAATGTTTTACATAATTTCAATGTATGGTTTAATTAGATGCTCTGGAGAGATATATGTTGTTCAATGAGAACTATCTATGTACTTTGGTTTTAATTCTCTGGAGAACTATGTATGTACTTTGGTTTCAGAGTTCATTTCAAATGCTTTTCAACTTCATGGTCTTATAGCTCAAAATAATCAGTAAATTCATGAAAAATAACAAATGTAGTCAGAAAGGGTTGTAAATTGATGATGTGGCTTTGAATGGTAAATTTTCAACACAGATAAACAATGGAGTTCAAATAAGTTCAAAAAAAATGAAATCCCTTTGTAACAGACGAGTTTCCGTATGAAACCCTCATACTTCGAAAGAGAATGTCCATTTTGTACATGAAGTGCATCCAGTTTTTGCCATAACCCTCTCTACTTTCTCGCACATGCTATGTGGGTGAAATGATGATATCATGCCAACTTGGAACCTTTTCAGAGTTCATTTCAAATGATTTACATTTTCATGGTCTTATAGCTCAAAATAATCAGTAAATGCATGAAAAATAACAAATGAAGTCAGAAAGGGTTGTAAATTGATGATGTGGCTTTGAATGGTGCATTTTGAACACAGAAAAACAATGGAGTTCAAATAAGTTCAAAAAAAATGAAATCCCTTTGTAACAGACGAGTTTCTGTATGAAACCCTGATACTTTGAAAGAGATTGTCCGTTTTGTACACGAAGTGCATCCAGTTTTTGCCGTAACCCTCTCTACTTTCTCGCACATGCTATGTGGGTGAAATGATGATACCATGCCAACTTGGAACCTTTTCAGAGTTCATTTCAAATGCTCTTCAATTTCATGGTCTTATAGCTCAAAATAATCAGTAAATACATGAAAAATAACAAATGAAGTCAGAAAGGGTTGTAAATTGATGATGTGGCTTTGAATGGTGCATTTTGAACACAGAAAAACAATGGAGTTCAAATAAGTTCAAAAAAAATGAAATCCCTTTGTAAAAGACGAGTTTTCGTATGAAACCCTGACACTTCGAAAGAGATTGTCCGTTTTGTACACGAAGTGCATCCAGTTTTTGTCGTAACCCTCTATACTTTCTCGCACATGCTATGTGGGTGAAATGATGATACCATGCCAACTTGGAACCTTTTCAGAGTTAAGTTCAAATGCTTTTCAATTTCATGGTCTTATAGCTCAAAATAATCAGTAAATGCATGAAAAATAAAAAATGAAGTCAGAAAGGTTTGTAAATTGATGATGTGGCTTTGAATGGTGCATTTTGAACATAGAAAAACAATGGAGTTCAAATAAGTTCAAAAAAATGAAATTCGTTTGTAACAGACGAGTTTCCGTATGAAACCCTCATGCTTCGAAAGAGATTGTCCGTTTTGTATACGAAGTGCATCCAGTTTTTGCCGTAACCCTCTCTACTTTCTCGCACATGCTATGTGGGTGAAATTATGATACCATGCCAACTTGGAACCTTTTCAGAGTTTATTTCAAATGCTTTCATGGTCTTATAGCTCAAAATAATCAGTAAATGCATGAAAAATACCAAATGAAGTCAGAAAGGGTTGTAAATTTATGATGTGGCTTTGAATGGTGCATTTTGAACACAAAAAACAATGGAGTTCAAATAAGTTCGAAAAAATGAAATCCCTTTGTAACAGAGGAGTTTCTGTATGAAACCCTGATACTTCAAAAGAGATTGTCCATTTTGTACACGAAGTGCATCTAGTTTTTGCCGTAACCCTCTCTACTTTCTCGCACATGCTGTGTGGGTGAAATGATTATACCATGCCAACTTGGAACCTTTTTAGAGTTCATTTCAAATGCTTTTCAATTTCATGGTCTTATAGCTTAAAGTAATCAGTAAATGCATGAAAAATAACAAATGAAGTCAGAACGGGTTGTAAATTGATGATGTGGCTTTGAATGGTGCATTTTGAACACAGAAAAACAATGGAGTTCAAATAAGTTCAAAAAATGAAATCCCTTTGTAACAGGAAAAAGAATCACTCGAATTATATTTTTGTAGTGAAGTTATTCATAAACTAGTGATTCACACAAATTTCAAAGAACTAAAATTTAAACTATTCAGATTTCATTTGAAATGCTTTTCAATTTCAAGGTCTTATAGCTCAAAAAACCAGTAAATGCTTTTATAAAACTCTAATAGCAAAAGGAATCAACTAAAAAGCTTTTATAAACCTCTAGTATTTTTTAAACTAAAATTATATAAAATTTATGAAACTAAAATTATCAAAGTATTTTTCTGTTCAAAACATGAAAAGCAGAAAGAATTATCATAAAGAATTTTTTGTCAGAAACTTTAGTAGCAAAAAGAATTTGCATAAAGATTTTTTTGATAGAAACTAAAATAACAAAATCTGTTTTTGAATATAATGATAAACTAGTGATTCACAAAAATTTCAACGAAAAAGAATCACTCAAAATATATTTTTGTAGTGAAGTTATTCATAAACTAGTGATTCACACAAATTTCAAAGAATTAAAATTTAAACTATTCAAATTTGGAAACTAATGGAGTAACAGAAAGAAAAAATAAATAATTCAGAAAACAAAAAAATAATGGAAAAAATAAAAAAAACGCCTAATGGGCCACACGGCCTGCATACGACTAGAAACCCATCTGTACATGGGCCAGGATGCAGGCCCAATAGGCCCAACACGGCAGTGTCAAGGGTAGGCAACTAATGCCTGCATATTAGAGAGAAGCTCAGCACCTGAGCTGCAATGCAGCTTATAAACAGGTGCTGAGCTCTCTCAGCTAGCGAGGTGGGACTAAACATCGCACCACACCGCGCCAGCACAAGGCCTTTGGTCCCGGTTGGTGCCACCAACCGGGACTAAAGGTATGCATTGGTCCTGGTTGGTGGCACCAACCGGTACCAATGACCCCCCTTTAGTCCCGGTTGGTGCCACCAACCGGGACTAAAGGCCTCTACTTCCCGCCCTTTGGGATGCTAAAAAGAGGCCTTTGGTCCCGGTTGGTGGCACCAACTGGGACTAATGCATCCTTTAGTCCCGGTTCGTGGCACCAACCGGGACTAAAGACCTCGCTATATAAGTTCACACTTAGGAATTTTTCACTCTCATCTCGCAGTTGCCGCCCCCGACGACGCCGACGACATCGACGCCGCCAGGCTGCCCCGCCGCCGCCCGCCGCCCCCGCCGTTGTCGTCCCGTCGCCCCCGCCGTCGCTGTCGCCCGCGCCCTCGCCGTCCCCCGCTCCCCTGCCCCGACGCGCGCCGCCCTGGCCCGCTCCCGTCGTCGCCGTCGCCCCTACCCCGCTCCCGTCGTCGCCGTCGCCCCTACCCCGCTCCCGTCGTCGCCGTCGCCCCTACCCCGCTCCCGCCGGTGCAACATTATATATATATATATATATATATATATATATATATATATGCTTATTTTTTTCATATGTATATGCTTGTTTTTTCATATATATGATGATATATATGCTTGTTATCATAATTGTTTTTGTTCATATATATATATGATGATTTTTTTATAGAATATGATGTGTTTTTTTCATAGATGATCACATATATATATATGATGTATGCATGGATGTGGATGAAATATATGATATATTTTTGTTCATAGAACATGATGTTTTTTATTCATAGTTTTTTTGTTCATGAGAGAGGCGGGGATGTTTTTCAGAATTTTCTATTTTTTTCTTCTTCTCCTCTATTCCTTTCTTCTTCTCCTTTTTTTCTTCTTTTTTTCTTCGATTGCTTCTCTTCTATTCCTTTCTTCTTCTCCTCTTTTTATTTCTTCTTTTGTCTTCTTTTTTTTATCGGGTATGTCATTGTCGATATACCCCCTCCCGATAACTTCAACACGAGGGGGGGTCGATATACCCCCTCCCCGATAACATTATTTTCCCATGTATGTATGTCGCGTCGTTGTCGATATAACCCCCGCCTGGATAACTTCGACATGAGGGGCGGTCGATATATATACCTCCCCTCGACCGTGATAACTTATACCACGGGAGCACCCCCCCCCCCTCGGCCCTCTCGCTCGACCAAAACTCTCGAGGACACCCAAACCCTAGAAAAAATGATGTTGGTCTCCTACCCCCTCCCGCTGCGCCCCTACCCGACAAATTCTCTCGAGGCCACCCAAATTTACCAAGTTAAAAGAGCATTGTCGTCGAGGCCACCCCAAACCCTTGAAGCATTGTCGAGGCCACCCCAAACCCTTGAAGCATTGCTGAGGCCACCCCAAACCCTAGAGAAGTAGTGTCGAGGCCACTAATATGATTCCTTATTGTGATTATATTAGCTAGCTAGTTCTACGTTTGCCACTAATATATCCAGCTGACATGTTTGAATAATAATTGCCATGTTGTAAATATTTGTAGAAACTATGGAGCACCCCCGAGACGAAGAAACAGAAGAGATGTTGGGGGACATAATCGCAAAAGGAAGTGATGTCGTTGCGTCATTTCTCAACGACACCGATGGTCTGGAAGGACAGGGTAGTGAAGAAGAAGGTTATGATTATGATGGCTCCGGTGACCCAATGACGGCTCCGGTACAAGAAGAAGTAGACCGTCATGATGGCTCCGGTGACCGAACCGAGTCCGGCCAGGTATATATATCAGTTAAGCCTATGCTGACTAGCTAATTGATGCATTCATTGTTTTTGTATGTACACATATTAATTAACTCTGGTCTTTCTTCTTTTCTCAAGCCCTCCGGATCGAGCACAACTTCGGTAAAGAAACAAGGCCCGAAGAAAAAGTTGCGCTCGGATGAAAGGTTTGAGATCACAGCAATCGCGCGCGATGGCAAGCCGATTCAACCCATCCGGACAAGGGATGCATTTCGTGCTCAGTGCGGGGTTCTTGTTAGGGACAAGATCCCGATCAGTATCCAGCAATGGTTAAAGCCTAAGAAGGAAGACCCTGAGGTGTCTTATGTCTCCGATATGCAGAAATAAGATCTTTGGACATCGCTTAAGGCAAATTTCACCCTACCGCCAGAGGAGGATCCGGAGAAGCCAGTTAAAGAGCAATTGATCAAGTCTCATGCTCTTAAGAAGATGGCAGAACTATTCAGGAGGTGGAAGAATGAGCTGAAAACAGAGTTTGTCGACGAAGATTTGACACCAGAATTCACCGGAAAGTATGAGAAGATCAGAGATCACTGGCCCGCATTTGTGGCCCAGAAGACATCGGAAAAGAGTTATAAGATGTTAGCAATAAACAAGAAAAATGCTGCAAAGAAGAAGCATCACCATCGCACGGGGTCAGGTGGCTACCTCAAAGCCCGACCTTTGTGGGACAAGGCTGAGAATGACCTGATTGCTAAAGGGGTCGAACCAGAGACGTTGAACTGGCCAGACCGTTGCCGGACTTGGTTCTTCGGGGTTGGCGGAACCTTGGACCCTGTAACAGGGAAGTGCGTTTGGACGGATGAGCAATTGCGAATACCCGTCACAAAGCTTCAGGAGTATATCGAGAAAGCGCAGCAAGGGGCATTCGTCCCAGACAGAGAGAAGGACGAGCTCACAGTGGCCCTCGGGAATCCTGAGCACCCTGGTCGGACACGAGGCATGCCAGGCTCCATTCCGTGGAAGGTTGGCTTTCCGGACGCAGGGGGTTACAAAACCCAGGAGAGGAGGAAGAAAGTGGAGCATAGCCAACTACAGGCGCTGCACGAAAGGGTACAAGGGCTAGAGGAATGAGAAGCAGATCGCAGCAAACGACCTGTCGAATCTTCCCCTGAAGCTACCCCCCCATCTCAGTGGTGAAGCGGCGTGGCTTCCATTGAGTAGACTCAACAGCTGGAGCCTGTCTTCATCGCTCCTGCTAGCTACCCCGTGGATGCTATCACGGAGTCTCAACATTGCCACCTTATGACGCGATGGATGACACTGAAAGTCAAGGCGGCTGTTGGCTCTGTTATACCTAATGAACCTGGCTCAACCTACCACGGCTAGCCGATTCCAAAAGGATATGCTAGGGTGATGGTGGCTCAAATAACGGACGGATTTGAGGACCTTCAGCTTGACCACCCTACGGGTGAAGGGAAGATTCGGTTGGGTTCTTCTCTGAAGACTCCATGCCTATGGCGGAAGGAGCTCATCAACCTTTCGAACTGGACGCCTCCGCCTCCTCCTCCTCCTCCGGCGAGTCAGGGCAATCCGCCTCCTCCTCCGAGAGTGATCAGGGCACTCAGCCTCCTTCTCGGGCGCATGGCGGCACTCCACCTCCTTCTCCGCCTGAGCCGGCGTGCCTGAGCAGCCAGCCTCCTCCTTCTCTGCCTCGTCAAAAAGGGTGGATCAAGAGACCCGCTGCCGCTCCCGCTGCTCCGGCGCGTTGTAGTCCTTCGCCTCCGCCTCGTAAGAAAGGAAAGACAGTCGCAGCCGCTCCATCTGCTCTGGCGTCTAGCAGCACAGCCAGAGCTGGGAGGCAATACAAATACGGTCCTTCTCTCAAGACTCTAGAGAAGTTACCATACGAGAGGACCGTGGAGGAAAACACGCGGATCGTGCAAGCCGAAGTGGATAACTTCTTTGAAGGGGTGAAAGCAAACAAACATACACCTCTGGAGGAGAAGATGGATCCGGTAAAAGTGAAGTGTACTCTGGCTGCCTTGCAGAAACCGCAAAGTCTCCGGCGAAGGGCAACCACGAGCGCATTCTTACAAAGTCATTTTTGGAAGCGTCGCGGTCGGGAAGTGCTATCAGTGGTCAACGACGAGCTGGGAAAAAAGTTGCCTAGCTCGGCGAACAAGCGAACCAATCGTTCCCCCCGCTCTAGGTGTCTAGCGATATCGTCGCTAATGTTCCGGGCGAGATGGTGCCCGGTTATAACAATCTTGAAGATTACCTGCCCGACGATGTACATATGATTTCTTGGAGGTGGACGAACACAAATACGTGTACGTGAAGCCTCTCGTCAAAGATTAAAGATCTTTACCAATGATGATGTTCAGATTCCATGATTGGTACATGAAAACATGCGGAGAGTCTGAGGGGATGAATATTTTGACGCTGAGAGTCAGAGAGGAGCATGACCTCGTTGGACTTGAACTGTTGAATGTTCCATTTGAGGAGTTCTTCGCATTTTTCAATCTAAAGGCCCTCGATAAATTAATGATCACTTGCTACTGCCTGTAAGTACAGTATTACTTCTGTCATTAAGTCTCTATATATAGGTTAGCTCTTTTATTGCATGTATTTTTAATGGACGCAACTAACCACCAGCCGACTGGTGGTTAGCGACAGATCCGCACGATCATACACCTTCGTCCCTCCCCGCGCGAAACCCACTTCGGCAGCTCCACCGACGACCCAGACTTCTCTCGCGAGGCCCACCTCCCCCCTCCTGCATCCCTCCCCATGCAACGCATCGAGGCCCAATACAGTAAACACAGCCCATGTGGCCCACCTCCCCCCTCCTGCATGTGACTTACCAACTCAAAACCTAGTTTCTTACCTCCATCGCAAGAAACAGCCACCTTCCCCGATTAGTTCTCTCCTCTCTCCCCGACACGCCTCCATCACCGGCAACCTCGGCCCCAGATCTGATCCAACAAAAAAAGGAAACCACGAAAAAACACCACCAAAAACACAAGGATTTGAGGGAGGGCCCCGGTTTACCACAAGAACATCATAGGGGTTACATCAATTCGTCTCAATTTCGTCATGATCAGGCAGAAAAGAAAGGAGGTAAGTGATTCAACCTCTATACACATGCTGCATTTGCATTTCATACAAATAAAATCATGGGGAAAAAACAACAAGAACTAAAGCATGCAAAAAAGGTAGCACTTTTACTACATGTGTGTAATTTCTCGGTTGAAATTGAGTTACCACTCAAATTCAGTCAGGTTACCAACAAAAAGATTGACTAAAATTCATCTTTTACAGGCAAAAAGTTGGTAAAATTGGACCATGTTCTTACTTACAGATTACATCATTGAGTTACCTCATCATTGAGTTACCAACATAAACACATATAGGTTATCATCATCAACCTATCAAGCTATCTTTTTTGGAGCATGTTAGAAAATACATGTATGAATTTTCTCATTAAAACTGACATACCATCTTGATTGAATATAGATTACCAGAGTGTGTGCATTGAGTAATCAGCATCCTGGAAGACTTATTCAACATAAAAAAAGATCCTTTTCTTCCTTTATATATTGAACACACCCATGTCAGAACAAGTTATCATGCTAATTCATTACAAATTACCAGGAAAACTCAGAACCAAAGGTGCTAAAAGCACTACAAGAATAACCTGTGTTGATTTACATTGTTGCCACCATTCTTTTTTGATAAAAAATGATGTTCATGAAATGAGGTTGATAGAAACTGTCGCTGTCATACTCCCATATGCTAGTTACTGCCAAAACGATACCTGTTATAAAAAAGAAGTAATCAGTGCAGTAAAAAGGAAAAAAAATATAGTTGTTGTGAAAAAATAATCAAGATTGCTTGTAATTGTGGAAAATTAATGGGTGCAATCGTATGTGCTAGCAGGTGCTGCAACACAAGAAAATGGTGCATGACAACGGGGGTAATGTGGATGTCATGATGAGTGGTGTGGGGACAAACCAACAGCGTGAATATGCACACACGGCAAGCTTTGGTTCTGCCAAAACAGATGAAGGTAAAACATTTACCATGCTAGCACATTTTTGTACACAAACTTGTTACCATTGTAATTGAATTGCAACTATCACCCCTGTGTTATTTACAACTATCACATTCACCATGAAACAGCTCACAAATCACGTAGCTTGATGCACACAGGTTACCATGAATTTAGGTACAGTTACCACACTTACTGCATACGAATTATCATGCAATCTGTATTGCAATTGGAATTACATGCTTTCACTTTACAACTACAAAAAACATCTTAATGCATGCAAAATTTACCAAGCAACTGGAGTACAAGTTACCACTAGTTTTGGCATGCAGAAAATATAACACAAAATAACAACTTTCAAAAACATTACAGGTGCTACATCTAGAAGCAACCCGATGGTTCAAGAAACAAGCAAAGAACCGACTACTAGCAGCATAGGGGGAGAGAAAGCTTCTTTGATCATTCAGTCAGCGAGCCAGCGAGTCCAGAAACAGGGGGAGAGAATGCTGAATAGGGAGACAAAAATACCGAGGCATACTCCACACCGAAACCTCTTGATGAAACGATGAAGTTTGATACTTTTGAGGAAGCTTATGAACACTACAGGCAATATGCACAGAGACATGGGTTTGGAATGAGACTGGAATACAGAAAAACAATCAAAGACAATACTATAAGCAGAGTCCTCTTGGTTTGTGGGAAATACGGAAAGCCAAAAACAAACAAGGAAGAGATAGAGGATGTGCAGGACCCAAAAGGCATCGTGAAGAAGAGGAAACGAGGGAAGGTTGTGAGGTCGAGATGTCCAGCCCACCTTTACATCACCCACACGGATGCGTGGTGAAGAGTCAAACGCTTCAACGACGACCACAACCACCCTTTAATAAGAAAGCCGTCCTTGACAAAGTTCCTATCATCACATAGGAACATTCCAAAAGATGAGCAGGACTTCTTGAAGATATTGCACGGATGCAACATAGAGACAGCAAGACAGATGCAACTAATGGAATGGTTCTATGGGAATCCTAAAGATGTACCATACACAACAAAGGACATATCAAACCAGTGAGCTAAATTCCGGATGGAGTACCGCCATGCTGATGTGGGGAGCACAATCTTGTCCTTCCAAGATATGAAGGCACAAGATCCAGATTTCTATTGGAGAATAAAGCTTGATGATGAAGACAGAGTGGAAAATTTATTCTAGATAGATGGTGCGTCGCACAGGGCATATGCTAGATACAATGATGTCATCTCATTTGACACAACATACATGACAAACATGTACAAAATGCCCTGTGCACCCTTCATTGGCATTAATAACCATGGGCAGTCAATGGTTTGTTCGAAACGAACTATCTGGTAACTTTGTGTGGCTGTTTAGTGCATTCTTGCATGCAATAGGTGGAATTGCGCCACAGAACATAATAACAGATCAAGATTTTGCAATGAGGAGTGCTATTGATGAGGTGTTCATCGGGATAGTACACAGGAATTGCCACTGTCATATAATGAAAAAAGCACAAGAGAAGCTTGGGAAGCTGATGGCTGACAATGACCCACTAAACAATGCATTCAAGGATTGTGTTGACAACAGCCTGACTGGTATTTTACTTCCCACCCCTCACTAGCTTAAAACACAGAAAAATGGGCACATAGAAAATGGGTTTAGATGCATGATAACAATAGTTACCATCTAACAAAGTGACAAGTTACCAGAGGATTATAACAAAATTACCTACATTAGTTGCTTGTTGTACTACCCCAATAATGTCCATGTTTGATGTACACATTTTAGTTGTTCACCCCACTAGTTACAACAAAACTTTTCAATCACCAGCTAGTGCTGATTGATATGAGTATCTTTTTGTTGCTAGTTAAAAATGTTGCTTGTACTACACACACAGAGTGGTATTCGCTTTGGAAAGAAAAACTTATCCTGTCTGCAAAGTACTTACCATGATCCTTCAACTAAAGTAACCATGTGTGTGTGACATAATTATCAACAGCATTGGTGTTCCTAGTTACCAGATATGTTTGAACAGATGTTACCATCCTCCAATACTTGATGTTACCATGTTTATATTATGAATGCAGTTGAGGAGTTTGAGCACAAGTGGTGGGTGATGATGGAAGCATATGGCCAGACTGACAACGAGCATTTTCAATGGTTGTGGGAGAACAGGAAGTGTTGGGTCCCGGTATACTATATGCATGATTTTTTTCCCGTTCTTCAGACCACGGCAAGAAGCGAGGAATTTAACTCTGTGCTCAAGAAGTATGTCAACACAAACAACTCACTGGTCGAATTCGCACAACAGTACACTGCGATACAGGATAAGGTGATGGCTAGCATGTCAAAAGAGCAGTTGGAAACAGTGTACGAAGAAACCGAAATGTACTCGATGAACCCGTTGGAGATGCGGGTGCGGGGGCTATACACACATAACTTGTTTTGCAAGTTCCAGGTGGAGATGAAGGTGAAATCAGCATACAAATGCAACGCATTGGATGATGGTACTTTCAAGGTCAGCTCAGTGCGGGGGATAATACCAAAATATGGAGACAGGGACTACCATGTGCAAGCAAACATGGTTGAAGAGACATACTCGTGTAGTTGCTGCAAGTTTGATCGTGACGGGCTACTGTGCACGCACGTACTACGAGTTATGGACCAAATTGGGGTATACGAGATACATGAAAAGTGCATCCTAAAGAGGTGGACCTGGGATCCAGAGGAGGATCTTATTCAACCTGATTTTGAACAGTCGACAGTTAAGAAGTCGATCCCAGAGGAGGGGAAAAGCGTCATGCGATACACGTCAATCCTTAAAGAATTTAAGGCATCGGCCAAAGACGCTTGCCTAACAGATGACGGAACCAGATTGGCAAGAAAACACCTGTATAATTTCAAGGAGGAGCTTGAAATACTGAAGAACAATCAACTTAAAAAGGCAAGAAAGGAAAAGGAAGAAGCAAAAGGGTCGTTTCAAGGACAGCCGGATCCCTGCTCGATACCTGTGGCGCGGATGAATGAAGACAACCCTGTCACACATCACCAAAACGCCCTCGATGCAAGACATCCGGACAACCCAGCCACACAGCAAACAAGTGCCACTAATGTGAATCGACAGGAGAACACCGCCACACAACAAGAAAGTGCTACTAATGTGCAGCGACAGGGTAACCCTGCCACACAGCAAGAAAGTGTGCGGGTGATGATACATGCTAGCAAAAACAATCATGCTTTTGTCATCCAGCCCCCACATCCTGATGCAGCTCCGTCATCAAACACAAAGTTGATACTAGACCCTCCCAAGACTACAACGAAGGGGCAGCCAAAGTCAAAAAGAAAGCAATCAGGTTTTGAGATTGCAAAACCAAAGACAAAAAGGAAATGTGGTGTGTGCGGGAGTCTGGAACATGACAAACGCACATGCAAATCTCCCCTAGCAAGATAAATGAAGAAGGTGCTATTAAAATGGAAGATGGTGGCTGCATTTCTTTCATGGACCATAATGTGCAAGCTACAAGCCCCATAACATTCCAGTTATCAGCATTGTATCATAGATTTTATCATGGCTTTGTAATGCAAACAAGTGTATCTCTATAATTTAAGCAAGCTATCAGTACCCTGTTATGCCAGTTACCAGCAAATGTTTGATGGGATTGACATGGATTTGTAAATCCAATTTTTTTATATCTTAACCAAGCTATCAGTACACTATTATGCCAGTTACCAGCAATGTATGATGGAATTGACATGGATTTGTAAAAGCCAATATTTTTATATCTACATTTTTTGAAGGCTACCAGCACTGCATTGTATTGCTTGTGAACAAAAAATTAGTCCTACTTGCACTTCTAAAAATTGCTTATTAACTAATTATAATGACAGTAGTGAATTATATCATATAGTCAGTGACTTTGGACTGTGTATACTATAGTAAAACAGCATGTCAACACTTTGCTCCATGACATTGTCATGACAGATTCATATAAACAAGTTATCATCACAGTTTGGTAGAAGTTATCACACGGTAGTAAAAAAAAATATCACCTCATCACCCGCTGCCGAATAGATGATAGCGCCACTGTTTGCACTTGTTTTGATAATGATCTAACCACCTCAATGTCATAATTTTCCGGAGAGCTGGAATTTTCTCATGAGTTAAGGCTGGAACATTTTTGCCATCCCACACCTCAAGGAACGTGCAGGCGAAAAATCCACAAGCAATGCTGAAACATTTGTGATGAAAAAAACAACACAAAATCAGTTTAATTGAAGTTTTGGACCGGGTCAATAAACAGGGATGAGAAACATGTAGTGGGATGTTAAAAAGAGAGTGAATAATCCACAACTAACCCATTATCCTGTTTCAACACATCAATGTACACAAGTTCATAGTCCTCGATCTGCTTATGCGAGTCCTTGTAATTTATCAACCAGGCCTTGTTTATTGCGTTCATGTATCTTGTCGCATGCTCGAGAAGAGAAGGACTATTTTGGTCACGCAATGAATCTAGAACTTCAAACCGCTTCGCCCTAAGATTTAGTGACAACACATACCAATGCCCATCATCTGGACCGCGGCCCAACTTTTGCAAAGCAGGGAATAACAGCTGCAAAAAATTAAAAGGCAGTAAGCATAGAAGGAGTTGGAAAAGAAACAAAATTACCACGATAACAAATGGTCATGAAATTCACATGGGAGGCAACTACAAAAATAAGTTATCAGGGCAGAAAGGTCAAAGTTGCCAGTGTGCATGAAACAGGTTATCATGACATGAAGAACAAACAATATCCGCAAATAACAGGAAGTTACATGATATTAACAGGAAGTTGCCAAGACACTAACTGTACAGTTACCAGATCCAGCAAACATAACATACCTGATCCTGGTGACTAAGAATGTAAAACTTGTCCCGTCGAAAATACTTCAGTAAACACTTGGATTTGAAGTCTCCTATCAACAGATACACATAGAGCACCCAAGGGAAGATGAGCCTGTTTGGCGTTTCCTTATACTGGAGAAAGCGAACATGTAACTCGGCAATGCTGGTTGATAGTTGCCCAACTCCCTTCACACAATTGGCAAGCTCACCGAGGGTGACCCACCTACCATCAATGTCGATGACCCTAACACTACAAAAAAAACAAAAAAAATAAAAGATTTAAAAAATACATTTCAAAAAATGGTGCACAAATAATGATTTGTGTTAAAAAAGATGAGAAAAAGGATGGAAACATACTCTTTAATCTTAGAGTTAGAATCAGTAGTATGCTTGATAACTTCATTGTAAACATACTCTTCCTCCTCGCTCGGTGTGAGGGTGGCAAAAGGCAGGAGCAGGTATTTGGACAGGTGGGTGACCCTAACTTTCCGAATAAAGGATTTAGGGGTTGAACTGCGTACTAAATACTTTGTGTGAGGTGGTAACTCTGGTGTAACAAATGTTGGACTTTCATGGTTGTCTGGTAGAAACAGAAAAAATAGAAAACCATGAATTATCATCAGATGGGAGAAAGAATTATCAAGTGATGGGTCAAAACATATCAACTATCATATGTTTTGATTATCAAGTGGTGGTCCATAATTGAAAAATAAAGAAAGTGGTTTGTGCAAGGGTTGCAATGTTCATGGAGCAGAAAAAAAATCACCTATTTGAACATTAGCTTTCCCTTTTAATGCTGGATTGCCATGTTCAAATTCTTCCCACCACATGAGAACCTCACCATCGTCAATCTCAACATCATACACTTGCACACGACCAGCTTCCGGTGTTACTTAAATAAAAAAAGAGCGATGAGGACATGAACAGTAGTGATAAACAACATAAATTGTTGCAAAAAAAGTATTAAAAATTGAGACAAGATACAAAAAGTTATCAGGAACACAATATAGAAGATACCAGGTAATCTGAATGTGGATTACCAGCACACATGTATGGGCCTTTTAAGGAACAAATTAGATAACACTGGTGCATAACGAGGAACAGTTGTGATATAAACAAATCATCATAACATGTAAAAAAGAAGACCAAAAAGAATTGTATAGCCCAGAATTGGTAAAGAATGCATGTGTGGCTGGAGTTATTGTGTCAATGGATCATAAATTGTCAGGATTTGAACATTTGAGTTACTAAGATATGTCATATAGAGTTATTAGGGTGATTAAAAAAGGAGGGAATAATAAAAAAGTTCAGATGAATAAGAGTACACAACTGCTACTACGAGTGCAGTATTGTTTTGTAAGCATGACAATGAATTAAGGAAAATAAATAGGCAATGATAGGAGATGTACGTATCACGCGCTTACTAAAAGTCAGTAACGGATAACATCGGTTTTCAAAACTGACAAAGTTACCAAGGGGGGGTGGGGGGAGGAAGATGGAGTTATCGTCTATGCTAGCATCGTACAAAAAATATTGTAGCGGACACAACAGAAATATATATTACGGGTACTGAAAGCACATATGTTCATTTACATCACACAAAGCATAGAAGTAGTATTACATTCATCCATACACACGGAATGTGTGACGCCCGGGTAATCAAGCTACAGTAACTCTCGGGTAATTATGCCACGTCACCTCGATTATTGTCGATAATCTCGCGTTAGTTCAGAACTGATTCAAATTCAAATTCAAAATCAAATCAAACGGTAAAAGTTTCCAAACTTTAAAACTAAAATGTTTGAGTTATGCCAAATAAAGCAAAGGTAATTTTGGTGAAGAGACCACACTTTAAAAAAATTGTTTAAATACTATAAAATGTATAAAACGCAGCGAGAACAATTATTTAAATGCTTTTAAATAATAAACAATTACAAACTAATTTATTTTAGGTGCCAAGTTGATTGTGGTGGTGGCATATTGGTTAACACTAATTTAGGTGCAACTAATGTATTTTATAGAACTAGTGTATTTAAAATGTAAAATTAAAACAGAAAAGAAAAGGAAATAAAAACAAAATCCAAAAATAAATGAAATGGGGGGGAGATAAATACACCCCCCCCCACTGGACCCTTGGCCCAACTGGGCCATGGCCCAGCCAGGCCGGCCCACGCCTCTGGCCTACTTAGGCCTCCCCACCACCGAACCCTAACCCGTAACCCCACCGACACCTCCCACATCCCCCCCCACGATCCCCACTCTCCCTCGCTCCCCTCCTGGCGCCGCCACACTCCCACTAACGCACGACGTGCGCCGTACAGGAGGCGCTTGCCCCTCGCGCTACTTGCCGACCGCTGCTGCTAGGAGCCCCCCTCGTCGGAACCACCCCGCCGCCCTCCCCGCCAGACTCCCTCTGCCTCCTCTCGATCTAGATCAAGGGGATCCGCCCCGACTCCACCGCCGCACATCGCCATGGCCGCCGTCGACCTCGCCCACCCGCGCACTCACCCTGCCGCCTGGGATCTCGCTGGGAGGACCGTCGTCGACCCCTGCTTTGTCTACGCCGCTGGACCAAGGCCGGGAGGCCACCACATCGACGTACGCATCATCGCCACCGTCTGCCTCGATCCTCTTCGTCGGACGACGCCGCTACCTCGCCGTCGATCCTCTCGACTCCGGCACCCCCTGGCTCCCCTGAGCCCCATGTTGGCCCTCTGTGAGCCCCCCACATCCTTTCCTCTTCCCTTGAGCTCTGGCTCCCCCACTAGCTAGCCCCGCTACCGCGTCCGATAACTCGTCGCCGCCGCTTGACTCTCCATCGTGGCCACAGCCCGCAGGACTCGCGACCGAGCTTTGCCTCGTGTTCCTGGACCCCCCAGGAACCATCTGATACCCTTTGGTCGCCTCGCCATATGCTGCAACCTTGAAACCGAGCTTGCCTAGATCCGGCCATCACCATTGCTCGTCGTCGGCGTCGCTTGGGACCTCCCTCACTCCCACACCTAGCACCATTGGACGCAGGACTTCACGCGCGTTCGAATGCGACAAGCGACGCCCGTTTTGGTGGCCTGTAACCGATTTTCGGTGACATCCCGTGCGTCATCGCTATGTTTTGGTCGCCGGCGACTAGACGTCGGCGCTGCTGACATGTCCTCTTAACCTAGCCGCTTATGACGCCAGTACCACTGACTGCTGGGACCCGCCTTCTAATTAATCACAACTTAAGTAAACTGGCTAATTAACTAACCGAAATACTCCCTGACACGTGGGGACCAGCCCCAGAACGTAAAAAAAGAGAAGAAGAATAAATAATAAAAATATTAATTAATTAATTAACTTAATTAAATCAGATTAGATTAACCTAATCATTTAGTTAAAGCTAATTAACCTTGTTTAATTATTGTGAGTCAATGACATGCGGGACCCACACGTCAGTTGTCCAGTCAACGCCTCTGTTGACTGCTGACGTCAGCGTGCACCGTTCTGGATAATGTTGAATTTAAATAATTAAATAAATCCTAAAAATGAATTAAATCTTTTAAAATTAATATAAAATAAACCGTAGCTCGGATGGAAAAACTTTGTACATGAAAGTTGCTCAGAACGACGAGACGCTTCCGGATACGCAGCCCGTTCGTCCGCTACACATCCCTAGCATAGCAAACACGCAACTTTCACCTCCGATTCATCTGTCCGAAAATGCTAAACCGGGGGAAACATTTCCGGATGTTATCCCCCTTCGCCGATAACGTGTAGCACCGCGTTAGAACACATCTAGCTCTGCTTGTTGTCCTGTTATGCTCTTGCTTGCTATGTATTTACTGTTTCTTCCCCCCTCTTCTCTTCGGTAGACCCTGAGACTGCCGCTGATGCCGCTGTGATCAACTACGTCACCGACGACCCCTCTCTCTTGCCAGAGCAACCAGGCAAGCCCCCCCCTTTGATCACCAGATATCGCCTACTCTTCTCTATACTGCTTGCATTAGAGTAGTGTAGCATGTTACTGCTTTCCGTTAATCCTATTCTGATGCATAGCCTGTCATTGCTGCTACAGTCATTGATACCTTACCCGCAATCCTAAATGCTTAGTATAGGATGCTAGTGTTCCATCAGTGGCCCTACACTCTTGTCCGTCTGCCATGCTATACTACTGGGCCGTGATCACCTCGGGAGGTGATCACGGGCATATGCTATATACTTTACACTGTTACATTACTGGTGATACTGTTTGGAGATGGGGGCTGAAGGGGCAGGTGGCTCCATCCAGGTAGTGGTGGGCCTGAGTTCCCGACGGCCCCCGACTGTTACTTTGTGGCGGAGCGACAGGGCAGGTTGAGACCACCTAGGAGACAGGTGGGCCTGGCCTTGTTCGGCATTCGCGGATACTTAACACGCTTAACGAGATCTTGGTATTTGATCTGAGTCTGGCTACTGGCCTATACGCACTAACCATCTACGCGGGAGTAGTTATGGGTATCCTGACGTCGTGGTATCAGCCGAAGCACTTCGTGACGTCAGCGACTGAGCGGCGCGCGCCGGGTTGGACTGCGTTAACGCAACTTCCTTTGTAATGGAGGTTGCTAGGTCTGCTCACCGGCCGCGTACGCAACGTGCAGGTGTGCTCAGGGCGATGGGCCCAGACCCCTGCGCGCTTAGGTTTCGACCGGCGTGCTGGCCTCTCCGTTGAGCCTAGGTGGGGCTGCGACATGTTGATCTTCCGCGGCCGGGCATGACCCAGGAAAGTGTGTCCGGCCAAATGGGATCGAGCGTGTTGGGCTATGTGGTGCACCCCTGCAGGGAAGTTAATCTATTCGAATAGCCGTGATCTTCGGTAACAGGACGACTTGGAGTTGTACCTTGACCTTATGACAACTAGAACCGGATACTTAATAAAACACACCCTTCCAAGTTCCACAGACAACCCGGTGATCGCTTTTCCACAGGGCGACGAGGGGAGGATCACCGGGTAGGATTATGCTATGCGATGCGACTGGAGATGCTGCTTGGAGATGCTGCTTGGAGATGCTGCTTGGAGATGATACTTGGAGTTGCTACTTGAAGATGCTACTTGGAGGACTACAATCTACTCTCTTCTACATGCTGCAAGACGGAGGCTGCCAGAAGCGTAGTCTTCGACAGGATTAGCTATCCCCCTCTTATTCTGGCATTCTGCAGTTCAGTCCACTGATATGGCCTCCTTACACATATACCCATGCATATGTAGTGTAGCTCCTTGCTTGCGAGTACTTTGGATGAGTACTCACGGTTGCTTTTCTCCCTCTTTTCTCCTTTTCCCTTCTACCTGGTTGTCGCAACCAGATGCTGGAGCCCTGGAGCCAGACGCCACCGTCGATGACGACCCCTTCTACACCGAAGGTGCCTACTACTACGTGCAGTGCGCTGACGACGACCAGGAGTAGTTAGGAGGATCCCAGGCAGGAGGCCTGTGCCTCTTTCGATCTGTATCCCAGTTTGTGCTAGCCTTCTTAAGGCAAACTTGTTTAACTTATGTCTGTACTCAGATATTGTTGCTTCCGCTGACTCGTCTATGATCGAGCACTTGTATTCGAGCCCTCGAGGCCCCTGGCTTGTATTATGATGCTTGTATGACTTATTTATGTTTTAGAGTTGTGTTGTGATATCTTCTCGTGAGTCCCTGATCTTGATCGTACACATTTGCGTGCATGATTAGTGTACGATTGAATCGGGGGCGTCACAAGTTGGTATCAGAGCCGACTGCCTGTAGGAATCCCCCTTTCCAACTCCTTGGCCGAAGTCAAGTCTAGTCGTTGAAAAACTTTTAATAACATGGCTGTGTGGCCCATGGGCCCACGTTGCCATCGGGTGGTAGTAGGATCTTTTACTCCTCGACCTATACTCTGGGACTCTGATCTCTCTACTATTCGGGTTAAATGAATTTGCTAACTCTAAGATTAGGATCTCGTGATCGCATCCACCCGAAGAGCCCCTTATTGCAGAGGATCACCTGCTACATCAGAAGATTCCGAAGATACTCTCTGATGTTCTCTCGAGACTTGTGCCCATCACTTTGGCTATTCCTGACCACCGATAAATCCGTACGAATAACTACTTACACTTGCCATTCATACGATCATCCCCCATTGATCTTGTTATTACAAGATACCCCGAAGTTTTCTCTATTGTTCCGAGAATACTTTGTGTCTACTGCCTAACAGTTCTTTGCCACATGAATACCCCCTTCAAATAAATTCTCGCACTTATCGAGTATCCGCTCATCCCCCAGTTGTTCATATATTACACAAAAGTCTTCGAAATACCACCCGATATTCTGAAAATCCTCAGCAACCTATTGCTCTGGAATTTCTTGTTTGCTTTCATTATGATTAATCCCATAAGTATATAAATCTTATTGGCATTCCTTGTCATTATCATTTTGAGTCTGTTGACTCAATATGTTTGCGAATACACGCAATCATCATTGATCCTTATAAATTACCTTTCCGACTGAGCTGCCATTCTTTTAACTGGAATTGGTTCTCGACCAATCCAATTGTCTTTGATTGTACCCTACGGCTATTCAACTTATCCACCCCTAATCAGAGCATTGCTTCTGATCCCTTGATTTGGAAATCATAATTTCTTTGCATTTGACAATTGAGTTAGTCAGTTGTTTCTATAATCTGCTTCCTCTAGTTGAGTACCGATGCTCACTTCAGATCCCTTGTGGACCACCAGATCCTTTGTTGGATTTTATCTGACAACGCCCTTCATATTCAATAAACTTGTGAGCCTTTTCTCGGATACATAATGCCTTTGGTAAATTGTATCGTCTGCTTTCTCAACCATGCTCTGCCTTCGAGCTTGAGTTAATTACTTCTAAAAGATTCTGGTATAGGATTCTAAGAAGCCCCGATGGGTTGAACCTATGCCTTCCTTAATAAATGTGAACTCGAAAGTTTTCACGATTCGTACTCTTCTGGTATTTTGCCAGATAAAATTTCAACGCTATAACTTCATCGAAAGCGAGAAGTGAATGAAAGGGTATGCATTGGAGAAGTGGGAGTCGACCTTGAACTTTGTGTTCATGCCCATGGACGCGATGTATATCCTATCATGGAAGCTTCTTGTAACAATAACTATTTCCTTGGTAACTAACATATGGTATCTGTGAATTGATCCCTTGCAACCGTGGTTCCGACCATGATTGTTCTTCTTTGATCTCATTTCTCGGACAATTTAAAACAATTGTCTCCTATGGATCAATACGCCAGTCCAACCTTTACTTTGATCTTGTGTCGAGTATTACCCCCCTGGTATCTCGAGATTATCATGGAACTGCATAACTTCTTATGAGTTCTTCATCAAGTGCTACCTTCCAACTAATTCCAATTTTTCACGGGCTCTGAGTTATTATACACTCAAAGACACCGATAACTGAACCGAGTCTGCACTACGGTTCAACAACTCTTCAGTAAGCTTCTATAAATACAAGTTTGTATCCGATCACGCCATTCCTAGCCTGTTTGGCTATATCATTGTCGTGATGATATTAACTGTGCTACCCGGTCCTTCTTCTCGGAGCACAATTTTCGACGATGAACTAACCTTACGTCGATCCTCATCGTCATACCATTTCGCCTTGAACAACAAGCTTGGTTTCGAGTTGTGTCGTACCCTTGGTTCCAATAACCTTTCACTTCATCATTACTTTGACTTGATGTCGTCGCCGACCGATTACATCTTCATGAACTCTCGCGACAAAGGTGTCGTGATCATCAACATTCTGAGCTCATCTAGGATATCAATTGAATTCATGATGAGAAATACCATCCTTGTCCCTCGATGATTTGAGTTATCATCGGCAACATTCTTGCCTTCCCCCCCCCAACACAAACTTGTTCACAACTTGTGTTGTACCTTGGTTTCCTTGCTATCCAGCAATTGTTCTTCTTTACCTCGGAAGTATTACCATCTCTTTTTGTCAAGAATGTGGTGAGAATTTCACCACCTCTTAATAATTCTTGATATCATAATACTTCTTGCCATCTTTGTTCATTCCTTGGTCCCCGTATTGTTTTCAACCGGAATACCGACAATGGAGCTATGACGTGTGAATTCAAAACTTCTAACAACCCTATTGCTTTGAAGTGAATGGGCGATAGTTCATTCTAAGTCCTTCGCTAATTGAATCACCATTCTGACATTGGTCGTGCAACCCAACCCATATTTCGGGCGCACCTTTCAACCAATGTTTAATTGTGTATGTTTTCCTCGAGCATACTTCCTTATACCATTTGATCTGACAAATGTTATCTCCTTGTTCACTTAATGGTGGAAATCCATCTTTTGGGAATCTCGGTGAATTGCCGTTGAGTTCACCAGACACCTCCTTGTCCTCTCCTTGGGTTAATGATGGACTCTTGTTAACGGAAATCACTTCATAGTTCATTTCCCCGAGAATCTTACAATGTCATCTCGTCAATTTGCGTTGCACCTTTTCTTCTCAGGTATCCTAAGTTGAGGTATCCTGACACCAATCGGATCTGAATCTCAGTCAGATATGATGGATGGGACAACTTTCCAGGAGTTATGTTGTTTGTCCTTTGATGACCCGGTAACATGATGTCATGCCTAGCACCCCCCCCCCCCCCGGCTGGAGGACCTATCATTATAGATTCCTTTTCAGCAAGGTTATCCGTTCATCCATGGGGAAATTGTAAGACTTATTCTACAAGTTATTTCTGACGGATCCTTCGTGTTTCCAAAGTTTGATCTTCACCTGAAGACCATGTCAATGCTACCTCGAAGCATGTCAATGGTACTCCGATTTTCAACAGGAACATTTGAAGCACGATGCTAAATTTTGTTTATCATTTATCCTAACACCGTTGTATGGGTAATATCATGAGGTTCCTCCCCCCTTACCTAAATGGTTGTCTACTTTATATCCTGTCATGGATATCTTGCTCTGCTTGTCCTTGGGAAGGATATACCCCTGATATATGTGTTTAAACACATTTTCCTTTCCATTGGTTGGTTTAACCTTTCTTGTGATCTATATAATCTAAGCAGTAATAATTCACTGCGTAGGTAAAACACCTCGGTGTACAACTCTGACAGTGAGACCCTGTTTCTATTGTTGATGGCATTTCGGTAACCGCCGATGGATGAGAACTTTGCCTCTTGGCCCGCCTCGTTCAACGAGCAGGAAAATAGTTCTCTTCGTCCCTCGCCCTTGGTATCAACGTTGTCGCCGACATAATCGACAGGCTACCCCCCTGACATGCCTTGCTTGCATGATCACGCAAGACGTCTCCGCCCTTCCTACTTCTAACCCACATGGTGGGCCCATAACCCACAGGTCCACTGGATCGAAACCTGACTCTCCTGTACGACCCTGTTTCTAGTGGTTATTCCCCACGCTTGGCTTCGTATTTAATTCATGGGCCACCTTCCTAGTGCTCTATTATGGTATCAGACGCAATATTTACTGTCGCTACTCTGAACCCCTTTCTCACTCTGGTTCGGACTTCGAGCAACCACCTATCCGCTTGGAACCTCTTATTGTACCTTCGTACCTTACTCTCGATGTATTTTAAATGTTCAACTCGAGAGATAATCTTATGCTCATTCATGGGTTAACCCTAGATTGTTTCCCTCATAAGCATTATGTCGTAGCCGAGCTGCCCCTTACCTATTCGTAAGTACGATGGAGATCCTGAAGAAAGGATGCTGACTTCATCATGATGACTGGAAGAAGAGTAATGAAGACATCAATGTAATGGATCGATCTCTTCGAGAAGAGCAACCAAGACCGAGAAGATTCGTTAGAGTTTCGTAACCAGATCTCCCCCTTACTCTCCCTCTTAAATCTCGGGACGAGATTTCTTGTAGTAGAGGAGAATTGTGACGCCCGGGTAATCAAGCTACAGTAACTCTCGGGTAATTATGCCACGTCACCTCGATTATTGTCGATAATCTCGCGTTAGTTCAGAACTGATTCAAATTCAAATTCAAAATCAAATCAAACGGTAAAAGTTTCCAAACTTTAAAACTAAAATGTTTGAGTTATGCCAAATAAAGCAAAGGTAATTTTGGTGAAGAGACCACACTTTAAAAAAAATGTTTAAATACTATAAAATGTATAAAACGCAGCGAGAACAATTATTTAAATGCTTTTAAATAATAAACAATTACAAACTAATTTATTTTAGGTGCCAAGTTGATTGTGGTGGTGGCATATTGGTTAACACTAATTTAGGTGCAACTAATGTATTTTATAGAACTAGTGTATTTAAAATGTAAAATTAAAACAGAAAAGAAAAGGAAATAAAAACAAAATCCAAAAATAAATGAAATGGGGGGAGATAAATACACCCCCCCCACTGGACCCTTGGCCCAACTGGGCCATGGCCCAGCCAGGCCGGCCCACGCCTCTGGCCTACTTAGGCCTCCCCACCATCGAACCCTAACCCGTAACCCCACCGACACCTCCCACATCCCCCCCCCCCCCACGATCCCCACTCTCCCTCGCTCCCCTCCTGGCGCCGCCACACTCCCACTAACGCGCGACGTGCGCCGTACAGGAGGCGCTTGCCCCTCGCGCTACCCGCCGACCGTTGCTGCTAGGAGCCCCCCTCGTCGGAACCACCCCGCCGCCCTCCCCGCCGGACTCCCTCTGCCTCCTCTCGATCTGGATCGAGGGGATCCGCCCCGACTCCACCGCCGCACATCGCCATGGCCGCCATCGACCTCGCCCACCCGCGCACTCACCCTGCCGCCTGGGATCTCGCTGGGAGGACCATCGTCGACCCCTGCTTTGTCTACGCCGCTGGACCAAGGCCGGGAGGCCACCACATCGACGTACGCATCATCGCCACCGTCTGCCTCGATCCTCTTCGTCGGACGACGCCGCTACCTCGCCGTCGATCCTCTCGACTCCGGCACCCCCTGGCTCCCCTGAGCCCCCTGCCGGCCCTCTGTGAGCCCCCCACATCCTTTCCTCTTCCCTTGAGCTCTGGCTCCCCCACTAGCTAGCCCCGCTACCGCGTCCGAGAACTCGTCGCCGCCGCTTGACTCTCCATCGTGGCCACAGCCCGCAGGACTCGCGACCGAGCTTTGCCTCGTGTTCCTGGACTCCCCAGGAACCATCTGATACCCTTTGGTCGCCTCGCCATATGCTGCAACCTTGAAACCGAGCTCGCCTAGATCCGGCCATCACCATTGCTCGTCGTCGGCGTCGCTTGGGACCTCCCTCACTCCCACCCCTAGCACCATTGGACGCAGGACTTCACGCGCGTTCGAATGCGACAAGCGACGCCCGTTTTGGTGGCCTGTAACTGATTTTCGGTGACATCCCGTGCGTCATCGCTATGTTTTGGTCGCCGGCGACTAGACGTCGGCGCTGCTGACGTGTCCTCTTAACCCAGCCGCTTATGACGCCAGTACCACTGACTGCTGGGACCCGCCTTCTAATTAATCACAACTTAAGTAAACTGGCTAATTAACTAACCGAAATACTCCCTGACACGTGGGGACCAGCCCCAGAACGTAAAAAAAGAGAAGAAAAATAAATAATAATAAAATATTAATTAATTAATTAACTTAATTAAATCAGATTAGATTAACCTAATCATTTAGTTAAAGCTAATTAACCTTGTTTAATTATTGTGAGTCAATGATATGCGGGACCCACACGTCAGTTGTCCAGTCAACGCCTCTGTTGACTGCTGACGTCAGCGTGCACCGTTCTGGATAATGTTGAATTTAAATAATTAAATAAATCCTAAAAATGAATTAAATCTTTTAAAATTAATATAAAATAAACCGTAGCTCGGATGGAAAAACTTTGTACATGAAAGTTGCTCAGAACGACGAGACGCTTCCGGATACGCAGCCCGTTCGTCCGCTACACATCCCTAGCATAGCAAACACGCAACTTTCACCTCCGATTCATCTGTCCGAAAATGCTAAACCGGGGGAAACATTTCCGGATGTTATCCCCCTTCGCCGATAACGTGTAGCACCGCGTTAGAACACATCTAGCTCTGCCTGTTGTCCTGTTATGCTCTTGCTTGCTATGTATTTACTGTTTCTTCCCCCCTCTTCTCTTCGGTAGACCCTGAGACTGCCGCTGATGCCGCTGTGATCAACTACGTCACCGACGACCCCTCTCTCTTGCCAGAGCAACCAGGCAAGCCCCCCCTGTGATCACCAGATATCGCCTACTCTTCTCTATACTGCTTGCATTAGAGTAGTGTAGCATGTTACTGCTTTCCGTTAATCCTATTCTGATGCATAGCCTGTCATTGCTGCTACAGTCATTGATACCTTACCCGCAATCCTAAATGCTTAGTATAGGATGCTAGTGTTCCATCAGTGGCCCTACACTCTTGTCCGTCTGCCATGCTATACTACTGGGCCGTGATCACCTTGGGAGGTGATCACGGGCATATGCTATATACTTTACACTGTTACATTACTGGTGATACTGTTTGGAGATGGGGGCTGAAGGGGCAGGTGGCTCCATCCAGGTAGTGGTGGGCCTGAGTTCCCGACGGCCCCCGACTGTTACTTTGTGGCGGAGCGACAGGGCAGGTTGAGACCACCTAGGAGACAGGTGGGCCTGGCCTTGTTCGGCATTCGCGGATACTTAACACGCTTAACGAGATCTTGGTATTTGATCTGAGTCTGGCTACTGGCCTATACGCACTAACCATCTACGCGGGAGTAGTTATGGGTATCCCGACGTCGTGGTATCAGCCGAAGCACTTCGTGACGTCAGCGACTGAGCGGCGCGCGCCGGGTTGGACTGCGTTAACGCAACTTCCTTTGTAATGGAGGTTGCTAGGTCTGCTCACCGGCCGCGTACGCAACGTGCAGGTGTGCTCAGGGCGATGGGCCCAGACCCCTGCGCGCTTAGGTTTAGACCGGCGTGCTGGCCTCTCCGTTGAGCCTAGGTGGGGCTGCGACGTGTTGATCTTCCGCGGCCGGGCATGACCCAGGAAAGTGTGTCTGGCCAAATGGGATCGAGCGTGTTGGGCTATGTGGTGCACCCCTGCAGGGAAGTTAATCTATTCGAATAGCCGTGATCTTCGGTAACAGGACGACTTGGAGTTGTACCTTGACCTTATGACAACTAGAACCGGATACTTAATAAAACACACCCTTCCAAGTTCCACAGACAACCCGGTGATCGCTTTTCCACAGGGCGACGAGGGGAGGATCGCCGGGTAGGATTATGCTATGCGATGCGACTGGAGATGCTGCTTGGAGATGCTGCTTGGAGATGCTGCTTGGAGATGCTGCTTGGAGATGATACTTGGAGATGATACTTGGAGTTGCTACTTGAAGATGCTACTTGGAGGACTACAATCTACTCTCTTCTACATGCTGCAAGACGGAGGCTGCCAGAAGCGTAGTCTTCGACAGGATTAGCTATCCCCCTCTTATTCTGGCATTCTGCAGTTCAGTCCACTGATATGGCCTCCTTACACATATACCCATGCATATGTAGTGTAGCTCCTTGCTTGTGAGTACTTTGGATGAGTACTCACGGTTGCTTTTCTCCCTCTTTTCTCCTTTTCCCTTCTACCTGGTTGTCGCAACCAGATGCTGGAGCCCTAGAGCCAGACGCCACCGTCGACGACGACCCCTTCTACACCGGAGGTGCCTACTACTACGTGCAGTGCGCTGACGACGACCAGGAGTAGTTAGGAGGATCCCAGGCAGGAGGCCTGCGCCTGTTTCGATCTGTATCCCAGTTTGTGCTAGCCTTCTTAAGGCAAACTTGTTTAACTTATGTCTGTACTCAGATATTGTTGCTTCCGCTGACTCGTCTATGATCGAGCACTTGTATTCGAGCCCTCGAGGCCCCTGGCTTGTATTATGATGCTTGTATGACTTATTTATGTTTTAGAGTTGTGTTGTGATATCTTCCCGTGAGTCCCTGATCTTGATCGTACACATTTGCGTGCATGATTAGTGTACGATTGAATCGGGGGCGTCACAGAATGATAGCAAGTTCCAAACACATAAATAAAAAGAGCACAAGCACAAAACAATATGATGAACACTGACATATCTCAATCCATCACTCTCGCGGCATAAAAGCGAAGACACAAGGTCTTCACTTACCAGAGTTGTTGGGTGGCGGAGCCCAAGCAACCGGTTGCGCCTTGGTAACTTTCGTCATTGCCTTGCCCTTCGAGTCAGCATCAACGGGAGCTGCGAGCCCTAGAACGGCGTCAGGGCCAGTAGCTGGTGTTGCAGGTGGTACTTGAGCAGATGGCGCCGCCGCAGGTGCTTCTGGTGCTGCAGGTGGTACTTGAGCAGATGGCGCCGCCGCAGGTGCTTCTGGTGCTGCAGGTGGTACTTGAGCCAACGTTGGTGCAGCTTGAGCCGTTGTAGTTGCTTCAGTAGATGGTGGCACTTGTGGACTCGCAACAAAGATGGCATCCAGCCCAAGAGAGCAGCTGGGTGGCGTAAAGTTACCATCGTAGTCTCCAGCTCCAGGGGTGCTCGACTCCAATGCAGGGTCAGCTACTGCTTCAAACATCATAAGTAACACACAAATAAGGAAAAAATGCATCAGGAAAACATGTAGATGACATTGTATTTGTTAGTGCCAGAAACATTATCTTGAGTTATCATGCATTAAACAGACAAGTTATCAGCATAAGAAAGTTAAGTTACCAACCTGTGCCAACAGGATTATGGGCATCATTCTCTTGACCTCCAGCTGTAGCCGTATCAATAGGCATATTGACTCTGGTACTTCCCACAACTTTCTCAGTGACACAAATGGCTACAGCGGAAAAAGATTAAACACATCGTCAAAAAACATCATAAAAATACAAGAAACAAAAAACAAAGGTGATGGCGAACAGAACTACCTTCACTTCCATCATGCACTATATTCGGGACGACTTCATTTTCACATTCAACAGCCACAGCCACGCTGGCGATATCTTCAACAGCAGCAGTAACAGTTGCCACTGTAGCTAGCTGAAAAACAGCGTCATCAGAAACACCAGCCGATGTCGCCGCAACAGCATCAGATGCGCCCTTGCTAGATGCTGCTGCTTTTTCAGACGGAGATGTCGCCGTGGGAGATTCATCAAGATGGATAACTTCTATTGTCTCCGATGACGTTTTCTGCGACAATGTTGCCCTTAGTCGTGGAGAGGATCTGGTCTTGGCGAATTTCACCTTTTTCACAGCAATTTTATCTTTTGAATGACTGAAAAAATCGGTACACAACGGTAGTAGTGAGATTACACATGTTGTTAAACCTAAGTTACCACATGTTTCAATCAAAAAAAAAGATGTCACATACTTCAGGTATTAAGTAGCATCAAGGGAAAAAATTACAGAGTTATCAAGAACTAGAAATATAAAGTTATCAAATGATATGAACAAAAAACAAACAATTATTTTTTGAATAACTGCAAACTAGAAAGGTATGTGAACACCTTTTTCCTGGTACACTTGGTGAACCCTTAGCAGCAGCAACTTGTTTCATAGGTGCACTGAATCAAAAAAATAACCAAATGTTACAAGCACATACAACATCAAGATTGGTAACTCTAAATTACCAGGGGGGCAAAGTTGAGTTATCAATGTTCATCAAAATAAGTTATCAGACAACAAGAACAAAATAACTGCTGAACATAAACGAAAGTAACAATGTGAATACCTTTTCAGTGGTGCAATCCCTGAATCCTTAGCAGCAACAGATTGTTTGCCGGGGGCCCTGCGGATGAAAAATGAGAAAATTGATCACCATCATGAAATTACCCAAACTACATTACTCAAACAACTATATTTACCATGTTGTTTTAGGCACATAATTGATAAAAAGGAAGGGTGACATTGGAAATAATAATTCACCTGCGTGGGGCCTCCTTCCGCACGGTGGACAGTGGGATGGAGACACCGGTTCCCTTTTCAGCCACACGTATACCAACCTCCTGGACCACAACTTTCTTCACAGCTAAATGAATCTTAGATGCTGACAGTGCAATTGGTGAAGACGGCCTTTGCGATGGGCTGGCAGGCACAACTGGTGAAGTTGGACGGGGGGGTGATGGCACAGTTGGTGAAGCTGAACGGGAGGGTGATGGTAGCCTCAGTTTCTTGCGCCTCTGGTAAGCCAAATTTTTCAAAAGCTGAGCACCGCGCCGCTTGACAGAAGAGTCAGTGGCCGCCCGAGCTTGCGTGTCTGTCAGACCTTGCTGGCTAAGCCCTCCATCACTTGATTCGACGGATGCTGCATGAGATGTTCCGGTGAGTGAGATCTGAGACTCAACGAGGTTATCATCGACAGGGCGGACAGGGGTGTCTTCAACATCTGGTCCTGTGCCATCACGAGCTTTGACAATTGCACCATCAAGATGTGTGGTGTCATCATCAGCTGGACCGTTGCCCATGTCTACATCCATGGTACCACTGCCTGAAGCAACAAAAGGATCTTTACGGCGACGACGAACAACTCGATAGTCATCATCATCATCATCATCATCATCGGAGTCAGCGTCAGAATCAGAATCATTGCCTCCGTGATACTCATCATCACTGTCAGAATCTTCAGCAACATTCTTTCCAGCACTTTCTAGCCGCCTACCTTGCGATGACCGCGTAGTCCTTGACGTCGTACGGGCGGCAGAGGAGATAACGTTCAATCCAGCGTCTAGCTGACGGGATGCATGTGAATGGCCCTCATCATCTAAAGCGGTGAATGATTCCACAAGATTGCCTAATATGCCAGCCATGGCGGACGTGAACCGAGCGACTATTTGAGTTGATTTCGCAAATTTCTGTTCAACATAAAAAATACAAAAAAATTGTAAATAACCAGTAAGTTATCACCAAAATGCAACAAAAGTTATCATGAATTAACAAAAAAATCACACACAAAAAGAACATTCAGTAAACAAATGTGTGGTGTCGTTGCAGTAAACAAATGAATGTATTCATGATTTAGCAAACATTTAGTCACCATGAAAATGAAGATCAATATATGAGAAAGCTAAAACAGCACAGTTAGATATCAGCAAAAAAAAACTTAAGTTATCTAAGAATCATCATAATAAATGCAACCAAAGTTATCATGATATCAAGTTATCACAGGAATGCTACAAAGTTATCAAGGCATTGCACTAAGAATTATCACATGGTTGCATCATAAATATTATCTTCTATAGAGGATATGCCACATTGGAAATCATCCAAATTAGTAAAGAGTGTCAAATTCTTAGTGCAAAAAATAAGTTATCATCCAATGAAAGAACATAAAATAGCAAAAAAAAGAAACTAGGTTACATGCTCACCTCTTGACTGCAGCTTGGGGCAGTATGAACACGCATAAACTTGTCAAGACCTTCCAGACCACCAAACAGACAGAAATTCATGCCAAACTCAGGCTTCAACTGTAAAAAATGTAGCGACATGACAGATAAGTAACAACAAAAAACAATGAAAATAAAATGCAGTTGCAAAGCAGACTGTGAACTGAAGAACATAGATATAGATTACCGGTAGTTTCCCGAAAGAAAATTTGTCAGCCTGAACATCCTTGTTGAGGACAAGAGTTATCAGCTTCTTTGTCCATACATTGATGGGAAAAGGACCATCAGGCAATACGATGCCAAGTCTAGAAAGATCAATCGCATGAATGTACAATAGCTGATAAGAAAAACACAAGCGTCATGGTAAACACAAACAAGAATCAGACACAAAATGACAAAGAAATGACAAATGACAAAAGAGAAGGTAAGAGGAAAGAATCGTCACTTACATTGTAGAAGAGAAGGCAACCCCTGGTAGGCTTGTGTTTCAACAGCGCCTTGTGTAGTTCATCAGCAATAAATTTGGACCAATTGAGATTTTTAACACCATTGATGTCACGCTGCAAGTTAAAAAACAGAAAGAAACTGAAGTTCACCGAATGCACCACAAAAAAATATGAAAGTTACCACACTGACATATAGTAAAGTTATCAGGCACACAAGAAAGAAAATGACATATTTACAAAAAAACTTACCAGCACAGCATACCATCGGGGGCTAACTTTGTTGGAGGTGGTCGGGGCAATGACTGTATTCCCCGCAAGCAGAAGCCACATATGCTTGAAAGTATCATCAGAATTTTCAGAACCCTTTATGAGATCAACAAGATCAGTCATTTTAGGGGCATATCCGAGCTCGCCAAACAACTCAAGCCCTAACTCAATATCAGCTTCAGATGGGAGGTTGTAAGGGACATCATTCCCTCCACGCGGCACGCCCATAACACGATGCACGTATTCCTCATTGACTGGAAGCCTGCCTCGGCCTGGTACGACCACCTCACGCGAATTGGGGTCGTAGAGATTAGCAGGCCACACACTGAGATTGTTAAATAGATGGTCACATTGGATATTCCGAAGGCTAGTTAAATCCATATCATCAATGGCACCCTTCCTGTCATCATTCATGTCCTTGCGTGCTAGAAGAAGCGAACTGGGCGAGGCTCTGTTCCGCGGAGGAGGGCGTTTCGCCTTTTTCGAAGGAACCTCATCAATTCCATCACCATCTCCTTTACGCTTCCTCGGCATTGTCTCCCTGACACGTAGGGAAAAAAAGCAAAGCGAATGAAACCATTAGATGACTTTGAAAAACTGATATCACAATAAACTGTAACATTTATAAAACCGGTGTTTGACAAAGCAATAATACAGCTGATAAAAGGAAACAAGCAAACTACAATTGGTCCATCACACATGCTAAAAAAAGTAAAAAAGATAACACAGGTATATAAAAAGCATGTGTGACTGATAATTGAGGCACAATGCAATTGGTAAGTTACAACCAAATTACCAGTGATAAGAAATAGCATTCACACATGTTCATTAATAAACCAACCAAAACAAATGAATGAGAAATCAGCATTGTACTGCATATAGTTAGTATAGAAAAACTTCTGGTAACTACGGTAAGATGACAGTGGTAAGTGTAAAACCATCACCATGATAATTCAACCATAACAAGACAACACCGATAAATAACATAGTTTAAGCATCTGGTAATTTGAGTGCAATATAGTTGGTAAGTTCAATATACACATCATGATAATTGAACAGAACAAGACATAACAAGCAAATCAAGCATTGTAAGCATGCTAATTGGAGCACCACAAAAGCCTAATCAATAGACACACCGCATCAAACAAAACCAACATAAAACAACATTATGTGAAAAAACTGGGTTGCTTTTTAAATCCTCAGCCACTAATGCACAACTTAAAATCCATAAACACCAAACATTATTGGATGTCCTGAACAACCACATCCACAACAGTAACACCATAAAAAATCCTTATTAGAACCAACCACAATTACCACCGCTAAGACCTATCCACACCCACAATACAGAGTGGGGCGGGTGGGTGGGTGGGGGAATGGGGGGATGCGCTGCTCAACGTCGACTCACAAACTAGAAGCCGGCCTTAATCTAACCTAATTGGAACAACAAACTACCGGATTCGAAGACTCCAACCTAAATCAATGGCGAACCGGCGGTGGAGCAGAAAGAGGAATGAAACAGGGGTGGGGAATGCGTTCCTCACCGCAGATTCAGCCGCCATGCGCCGCGAACCGGAACGCGCCACCACCAGCAACCGTCGCACGCGAGGGGGAGGGGAGCGAGAGGAGATTCGAATGGAAACGCCCGAAGCAGAGGAGGAAGAAGTACTGCGGGCGAGTGGGGATCGTGCGCGCATTGGGCGAGATGGGCGGTTTCGAGTGGACCCATAAGACAGCGACGGAGAGCGAACGTAACGGCTATCGCCACCCACGCTGCGCGCACCAGGGGCGACGCGGGCCGTTGGATGCGGATCGAACGGCTATCGAGTCGTGCGGATTTGTTGCAAACTGCCAGTCGGCAGCTTTATCGATTTTTAATTATCCTCACTATATTATGCAGATTGAAGATCGCCGAATTGAAGAAACGACAAATCGGTGATATTGGGTTCATTAACACAAATCTCATAGATGCATATATGGTTAAATCTTAGGCCAAAGAAACCGAGGCCAAGCTGCTAAAATCGTTTGTATTAAATCAAAACAAAGTTATAATACTCTTCCCTTACGAATTCAAGTGAGTGTTACTGTCTTGTGCATATTCGGTTTCCCTTATTAGTCGAAGTTATAGTAATGTAATTGATGAGTTATGCATGCGTGCGCAGGTTCCACTATATTCTTCTAGAGATTAAGCTTGAGTAGGGACTAGTAACCGTCTTAGACTCGAGACGAAAAGATCCCAACGAGTATGCAGACATGACTGAAATTCTAGAGAAGTAAGTTAAATCGATCATTATCGTACCATATCGGCAACTTTGTTCATTTCCTGATATCAAGTAATTGTTTTCTTTGTCTGCTGGCAGGGTTTGGAAAAAATTCACCTCAAAAACTCCGGGACTGCCGAAGAAGCTGCAATTTAGACACCCGAAAGTAAGTACTATAGTAGCATGTTCCACGCATCTTCTAGTGATTCAAGCGCTAGTTTCATCAATACCATTTAGCATTCTTGCTAATTATCAGTTTGATTGACCTCTATTTCTTGTAAAGTGGTTGTGGCAGGAACAAGGGAATGATTACTGTGGATACTACATTTGCGAGTTCATCCGCCACACGACCTATGAGCGGGGCTACTCTGACAAACAATATGAAGTGCGTAAATACTAATATTCACAATTTTATTTTATTACCATCATTTGTGTTCAGTTTCATTTATTCATATATATGTATTGACTCCCTTCTTCAAATTAGATATTTCGGATGCGGGATGAACTCCTACCACCAGATCGTATGCGAGGAATTCAAGAGGAATTGGCGGCATTCTTTCTTGACCACGTGATCGCTAAAGACGGAGAATACCATGTGGACCCTGATCAGCTCGTTTTTAATTAATTAGGAGATTATATTGTAAGAGATACTTATATTGTATATATGTAGCCAATACGTAGCGTCTATATACGAGAACTTGTTATTCGACCAATCTCTCAGAGAAGGAGAGGTGGTCGATATCACTTCTCTCTATATGCATATGTTCATGACGATCTTCTGTTTCCTTCATTTACTTACTAGCTAGCGTGTCTAGTCCTCTCTATACGTATAGTACGTAGCATCGACCAAGCACGGAGATAAGAGAGGACACTTCTCTCTATTAATTAGCTAGCTAACATAATATATGAAACACCTAAATTAACCCCCCAAAACCCCCTAACCCCCTTCAAAAAAAACAAAAACCCCAGCACCTGAAATGCTGACGCGTGGATGTCTATTGGTCCCGGTTGGTGTCACCAACCGGGACCAAAGGGCCTCCTGCCTGGGCTCGCCGCACCGGCCACGTGGAGGTCCATCTATCTCGGTTTATGCAAGAACCGGGACTAAAGGTATAGAACATTAGCATCGACACTTTAGTCTTAGTTCAATAACCAGGACTAATGGCCCTTACGAACCGGGACTATAGGTCCTTTTTCTACTAGTGCCACTCCCTTCCTCAACAAGGGCTAGGCGAGGGGACGCCGCGCTAGGGAGGCGTCCATGGCTGATGCAGTCATGCAAGCGAAGCGAGGACGGAAGAAGTCAAACCGGCCAATCAGTGTTGTCGAACTTATTCGGTTTAATTGTAAAATGTCGAACTTTGTCCATCAAATTCGTCTGATTTATTCAACTTTCGCTGACTGTTATGACGTGTAGTTGAATGACTGGCTTCCGTCTTCGTCTCCAGCGGGGGCAGATAATGACTCAGATTTGCGGTCCCGTTGGAGATGGCCTAACATTCGTAGCAAATACTAGTAAAAATGAAGAGAACAGTGTACCGAAGACGCCGTATTCTCTATATTCTGCAGAGAGACAAAATTCTTGAGCCACCGGGGACGAGTTGACCTTGCAAAACATCGTTGCAGGCGCACAGCTGCTACGGCTTCTTTTCTCTGCCAGAACGGTCTCGAGCGGACACACGTAAAGCCTGCGCCTCCCGTCTCTACCAAGCACCCTCGCGGACACACTTCTCCATCGGTGGCCCTATGCATGGGTATACACAAAAGTCGCGCAAAAAAGTAAGCACTCTCTCCGCACCGGGGGTAAAATTTTGTAATTTTACGCCGTCGTCCAGTTGCCATCGCCTTTGTTTCAGCACAGGCTGTGGGAAACAGTGAAAGGTGGCGACGTGCATACCCACGCATGCATGCATGCATGCACACACGCAAACACCACACGCTACGCTCGCAGCCAGAGCCGGGCCGGGCCGTGCCGTCTTATCTCTATCCCAAAACCAAAAGTTGCCATGATACAGCCAGCCGCTACTGTTGTTTTTGCACCGAGGCGAGCTCATCTCGTATGATCGTATCCTCGTCACGTGGACGTGGCGCCCTAAGCAAAGGCCTTTTGAATTTCTCTCTCTTTTGCGGCCGCGCTCCGAGTGCCTGGAGAAAACAGCGGGAGGAGAGCCCGCCAAGTTGCCTACGTAAAGAAGCTTTCCCGGGCTCGCCTCCAAAGCAAGGCATTTCTAGCTGCCTTTGCCTTTGGCGATTCTTGTTCCACCACGTGCTCCTGGCTGCAACATCGGCCTAGGTAGTTGTAGGATAGGATAGGGTGGAGGGTGGGAGAGATAACCATGGACTCTAATTTCTTTCTTTAGCTGATTGCTCAAAAGACCGGACGTGTCGAGCCTTGCTTGGCATCGTGGTGGTGCACTAGACAGCACCCTAACACTCACTCGCACGCCTACGTTCGAAAACCGAGCCGAGAGGTGTACCTGATACGTACAAAATAATTAGATGGGAAATGCAACGGAGCGGAGCAGGGGAGGAAGACACCACCAAACCGTTGGTGTCGTCGCATCGCATCAGGCAGAGGTCAAAGCAAGAATGAAGACCAGCAGCTAGTAGGAGTGGTACTGCCTGCCTGCTGCTGGTACCAACCAGATTTCCCTGCCGGTAAGGTAAGACCAAAACTGGCGGTCGAGTCGTGTCATGTGCGCACCCCCACCCCCGCGACGCGAGTGCGGGTGGTTGCGCACCTTCACTCACTCGCCTCGCCTCACCTCGCGCGCCCCCTTTTGGCCTTTAATGATGCCGACCTTGGCTCCCTCCCCTCCCCTCCCCTCTCGCCGGCCTATCGAATCCCGAGCTTTTCCCTCCCCCGATCGCCCGCGCGCCCATCATGCCGTCAATCAGCCCACCCGGCCGCATCATCCGCGCCGAGATACTCCAACACATCGATCGATTTTTTTTTTAAGGAAATGGGGAGGTTTTGTTTTGGCGTCACAGCAGATCAGCAGCACATATCGACGTACAGATCAGCAGCACATATCGTAATACAGCTCGTGTTGCCGTTTCTTTTTCTCTCTCTTTTTTTTTGGATTTGAGGGCGTGTTGCCGGTGTTGGTGGGGAGCGACTAGCTAGCGCGCTCTGCTGGGTTCAGGGGTGGATGGCACCCTCCTTAATCACCACTAAATGAGCGACCGGCACTTGACCAGAAAACAATTCTGGGCGGTCGGAGAAGCCCGCGCCATAATTTGGCTGACCAAACGGGCTGGCCGCCGTCTTTGTCTCGGTTTGGTGTTTTTTGTTTCCATGAAACAAATACTCCCGTCTCAACTTTGTACTGAGGTAGTACAAAATTGGGACAGTTATTTTGGGACGGACCGACGCGAAGAAAAAGAAACAGATATAATTGACGCCGATAATGCAATACGTAGAATGAAAGAGACACTTCACATTATTATCATATTATGATCAGCCATTTTTCATGCACACGTACTACACAGCTCTGACGGGAAGGAATTGGGCTACAGGAGGAGGACTAGGAAAGGGCAGGGAAGGAGCAGAGGGCGGCGTCGCTGACGCTCTTCCTGGCGAGGAGCACGCGCTGCTGCTGCGACCGCTTGCAGTAGGCGATGGCGCCCTGGATCAGCCCCTCCGACTCCGACCGGCAGCTGCTGCTCCTCTTCAGGGCCGGGGCGCTCCCGCACGAGTTCCTCCTCGCCGACGACGGCGCTGTCGTCGGTCGCCACTTGATCACGCCGGAGAAGGACTTGCGTTGCCGGACCTGCTCCTCCTCTTCCATCAGCTTCTCCCGCTCAATGCTGCTCCTCAGCGTCGTCGGGGCCGGGCTGCTGACGTAGCTGTTCTTGATCAGCCCAAATGCCGACCTGCCGCTGACACCGACGCCCTTGTCATGCCTGGCCCTGCTCCCGGACCGAGCACCGTCGTCGGAGCACCAGGTCCTGGCGAACAGGGACCGGAAGAAGGCCCGCGACGCCTGCAGCCTCGCCTGCATGGCCTTGCCGGGCTTCCTGCGCCGGCCGGAGCCCTCCGCGTGCGGTGGAGCATGCGAGGAGTGCTGCAATGGCGCCACCGTGGCGGTGCCCCTTCTGCCGCAGCCGCCTGTGGCGCCGGCGTCCGCATCAAGCAGCTTGCCCCCCGGCCTCGGCGCGACCTTGTGCTGCCTGGCCCGCCGGACAAGCTCATCCGGGCACGGGCAGGGCGCCGCCGGTTTGCTCCGGCACACCCGAAACTCGTACTCCCCGTGGGAGCTGAGATCCAGGTCGATGTACTCCTCCTCCGCAAACGAGTGCGCGCTAGCAGCACTGCTCGCTCTCGCTCTCACCATCGCGGCGCCGCCGTGCGCTCTGGGGCACATTGGGGGGTAAATTCAACAAGCTGGTCAAGCAATGGCTCCGACGGTCGCAAGGAGGGGGGAGTGAGTTAATAGAGGACGGGGGAGAAGGGGGGCAGTGTCAGGAGTTTGAACAAAAATTATGGGCAACGCGATGGCAGGGGCAGTGGCAGGGCAGGGAGGAATCCAAGAAAACAGAATGGGGTTGGGGGTGGTGGCCCCCCTGTCTTGGAGGCTGATTGATTCCAGCCAGTCCAGGGATTGTCTTGTGCAGTTGTGCTCACTCACTCTCCCTCCCTGCCTCCTAGTACTAGATCAGATGACCTTCGTTCGTAGTTGTATGTGTGCCGTACTGTTATGTGGATGTGTATTGAAGTTGTAGTACACTTGCTGGTACTCCTGTGCAGTATCATGTAGTAGAGTACAATTCACGCTTCACAAAGAGCAAAGCAAACAGTAACTAGATGTCAAAAAAAAAACAGTAACTAGATGTATGTACTCCTGCCTGTGTATATTGCCAAAGGTAGTAGGGTAGAGAGATTTGAGCAGGTTCTGGATCAAAGTATGCACGTATAAAGCTACTAGTGCCTTGGCCCTTGCCGCAAACGGTGTCAGGGACTCAACTCAGGATGAAGCCCAGTAAACTGAGGAGACGAATTATTACCTACGTACTACTATTTACTCTTTGAAGAAAAAGAGCACGTATGGATCAATAACAACACAAAAGTGAGTCGAGAGAGGTTGACAAAGCAAAAGCAGCACCTTTGCGCAGGCGCAGGCAGCCAAAGGGCGGAGAGCTTCTTTTCTTCTTTCCATTATCCTCGGCATCTTTGGTCTTTCCGCTGTCAACTAAAGCTGGTGAAAAGAACAAAGCCTTGAAAGGAGGAGGAAGACGCAGACGGGTAAAAGAGGGGGAGGTTGACTCATAGAAAAAAAACGCCCGCGTCGCTCCTCACGGGCGGCACGGGCGGAGATTAGGAAACTAATCTCCGCCGCCGGCGCTTCCTTCTTGGCGTCTCCCCCTCGCCGCCGCTGGCTTACGTCGCCGGGCAAAGCCTGCCGGCGGCCAGCGGCGGCGGGATCTTCCTCTCGCGGCCTTGGTAATGGACGTGCGGCCTCCGTGGCGGTGGCCGGTGCAGCGGTCACGGCGCCTCTGATCGACAACCACTCCTGGAGCTGCTCGTCTTGCCGGCGCGTGGGAGGCGAGGACCTGGTGGTGGGATCTCATGGCGGCCGTGATCCGTCGGCCGGCCGCCAGATCTGGATCGACCTGCGCTAGCTTCATTTCCTTCACCTTATCCCGCTCAATCTGGGCTTCGGTGTGGCCTTGCTCGCCGGATCCGGGTGGTGGGCAGTGACTGGATGGTGAGGCTCTTTGGATCGGGGGAGACCCTTGGCCGGTGACGGCGGCCACAACGATGACGACGCCGCGGCGCCGATCCACTCCTTAGAGTCTTCGTTGAGATCCCAGAAGGGATGGCGGCGGCCCGTGCACGAGAGATGGAGGTCTTCGATTAGATCTGGGTAAAAACCTGCTTTTGGCTATGGCCAAGGCCGGTGACGGCGACGCTGTCTGCGTCGTTTCCTTTCTGAAGGCATCGCCGTGGAGAAGTTCAAGGCCACTCTCTACTATCTCCGGGGGAAACCCTAGATCAGTAGATCGGATGACGACGGCTCTATGGTGTCGTTTCCCCCTTGGGGGCATCATTCTTGGAGATGCACACGGGCTCGTGGGACCGGAGGACGGCGTCTTTGGTGGAGCGGTGCTTCATCTTCCACATTGATGGTGGCGGTTCTCGACGGTGTGGCGCTGTGGAGACTCCGTGTCTGATGCGCGAAGATGGACTCGCGCAGGAGGAGGAAGCTGTCTGGCGTCATGGTGGCGTTGATGGCAGAGAGGCCTGGCAAGGTTGGTGCAGCAACTATGCTCTGAAGATGGACCGAGGGATGATGGAGGTGACGGCCCTTGCAGGTGCGGTGCTCACTGGGAGTGTGCCAGACCGGTGTGGGACCCAATCCAGGTAGTGGCTTGGATGGGACACCCGGCTTTAGATGTTAGGCTTTGGTGCGATGTCTGTTTGGTATTAGGCCCGGACATTCGGCACGCCTTCATCAAGGGGATAGGAGTAGCAACGGTGTTGCCAAGATGGTGCTTTTAGGCTTATTGATGTATCACCTTGTATGGTTTCTGTGAATAATTAATAATATGGCTGCATGCATCGTCCAGATGCAGAGGCCGGGGGTACATCCTCCTTTTCTAGAAAAACGAGTACTGCAAGTATGGTCAATTTCAATGAAGATGTGGACGCATCAAACACCGTAAACGGCTCTTCTCCCAACATATGTGCAGTGCAGATGGCAACGCGACCTTCACAGGATGCAACCAACAAGTCTTCGAGGAGAAAATGAAGCACATCATAATGTACACGACAACTATGTGCTACACATCACATACATACCCCGATCTTGAGTGCTAATGATTGTACATCAACTATTCGAGCCTTTACTAGAAGCCAGACCGCGGCTCGCCTTCAAGATCGTCAAACTCCCATCCGCCGATGTCGTCGCCCCCGTATTCCCTGTAATCTTGGTCGAACTTCCCCGGCTCCGAGTCCGACTCCGACGGTAGCCGCGTCCTGAGCTGAGCGGCGATTGGGGACTCGGTTCTTGAATGGGTTGGCGTGCCGCCGCCGCCCTTGGAGGAGGGCGATCGGGTTCGTCTCGATCCCTCTTCTTTTTCGTTGGTCTCGATCTGCAGTACTGGCCGTGGAACCGACTCGAATTCGACCCGCAGCCTGTCGATGCTGGCAAACAGATTTTTCACCTCAGGATCATCTAGCCTGCATACATGTTTGGCGCTGCTTCTTTTAGTGTGGTTGCAGAGTGAAGTTGAAGACGTGTTTAGAGAGCCGGGCTTTTTTCGATTCTGAGAACAAGGTCATTATCTTGATTCTTGATGAACAACAGCAATTACCTGGTTTTACGCTCTGGATTTGAAAATGTCAATGCTCTGATATTATCAGCTAAACTGAATGCGGCTACCACCTGAAACAAAAGCACAAGGGAATGAAATTTTTATAAACGTAAAGACACTGTTCTGGATGCCAGCTGTAACTAGAGATCTTGTTGTCCTCTGTCAGAATCTTCTGTCTCAGGAAGCAGGGTAAAGAATGGTCACCTTTTTCTCAGTTTCCAAATATTCTTCCTCGAGGTATTTACGTGGGTTTGATTGCTTCGACAGACCTCCATCATCCGTTGATACTGATCTGTCCACGCAACTAATAGCATAAGCAAAACAGGTATCTTCACCCTTGTACAACAAAACTAAATTGACGAAAATGACAACTATACCTGTCACTGAAAATTTTCAAGTTGTCAACAAAGGTCTTTATACAATCTACAGAGGTATTCAGCTCGTCCTATAGAGAACCAAAAGAAACAACCAGTTGAGACACAATATGAAATGAGAAAAGTAGTAGCAAAAGGCCCTTTTCCATTGTATATCACTTCTTTTCAAAGTAAAAGTCAAGAGTACCACGCATGCGGAAACATGATGCTTAATCAAATTCACAAAGCAGACTCCACATCTATCCAGTTCATCACTGCAATCAGCAAATATTCAAAACAACAAACTTATGTCAATAAATGTTTGCACGCAGAAATCATCAATTGGAATTTTCAGTGAAAAAGCCGACATACTTGGCCTGTTTTTCCTTTATTTCTTCATACAAGGACTGCAACTTCCATGTATCTTCTAAAAAGTTGATCCAAGCTCGGACAGTGCTTGCTTCTACTTTGGAGGAAGCAACAGATCTTGATAGTTCATCTTCCTAAAGTAAGCGTATAGCAGAAACACAGAGCAAGTGAAAAGCCTTACTTCCCTAAAGCATTTTCTAGTCTAGAAACTAACAAAGAAGAAGCTACCAAACCTTTGCTTTCAAGTGTAGCACTATCTGATTGCTGGCTTCATCAAATTGATCTTTCTCCTCTCTAGTTTTTTTAAGCTTCACGACAGTCGCATTCAGTTTCGTATTTACCTGTAATCTGAGTTTCAGAATCACTCTTAAAAATAAGCTTCTCATGGAATCAGAGCCTAAGCCTCTACCGAACAGTAAGAGTAAACCTAATAAGCAAAGACGAAAAACTGTGGAGCCTTCATTCAGCCTAGAATTTGAACATTAAACTTTACTTCTAAATAAGGTAAACGAGAGCTAAAATACATATGATTATTGTGTAATTATTAATATTTATTGAATATAAGTAGCATAATACAACTAAAAGATTGAGCATTTTTCATGCATAGCTGCATGTTATGGTGGGCTTTTTCCCATGCATGGTTGTCTGTTGAGGTGGCATAGCTGCATGTTGAGATAAATATGTTAGTGGGGATCACCTACTTAGTTATATAGGAGTAATAGGACCCTAGATGTATTATTTATACTTAACATATTGTATAAGGACCACAATCATTAGATAGATCCACCAATTATGTTGCTCATTATTATGTCTGGGATGCCAGAAAATAATTACATTTGTGGGATACTACTAAGATAGCAAGTCATAATTCAAAGCTGCAATCTAGTTTTAGCTTATTTTTAAGCCCTAAAAATCTCCTCATGATATCTTCTCGTAAAAGATCTGTACAGTATAAAGGTACAATTAACTTTATCTCTAATGTATCATCATAGAATAATTAGAATAGTTTAATGTGATCCATTTTGAGTTGATGCAGCTTCTGGTGCAATAGGTCAACGTGAATAGACCATTCCAGACCCAACAGACTCTGCCAGGTGAATTACATATTCGTTTACCTCTCTAAAATGAAACAAAAATTACTGAATTCCAAACTTAAGCAAGATATTACCAGATTTTTTTGTTCCGCAAATTACTGAAATGGATCGAAAGAACTGGATTGCAACTATTATTTTATTAAAGTGGCAAAGGAAAGGGCGGTCATACTTTGCTTAGTTCTACCTCAAGTTGACCCCTTCGCTTCTGGAGTCCAGAGACCTCACCTTCTAATTCCTTTTACAAAAATACAAAAAAATAAATCAGACAAGGCCATCCATATGACCAGAGCAAGACTATTGAAGACAAATATTAGAGCTTGTGAGATGTCCTTTGTTTATCCTTAGCAAGAACAGTTTGATGTATATTAATGATGAAGTTAAAATATTACTTTTGGTACTTTGTAGGAAATCCGAGAACTTTGTTCATCAGGATGCACAATAAATTCCTTCTTGGCTCGTTTAAACAGTCCATTGTACACGAAATTACCATAATAGTTTAAGTGATGACTAACGAAGTTACCTTTTCAGTTATACTAACTTCATTTGTTTTCGTAATTTTGAAGGTAAGAGATTCTTCCCTCTGCAGCCTGCATTGTGAAACATAGGGCGACAAATTTTCACCATAAAGCAGACAGGCTCATTTCAAAGAAGTAAAATGAAGTAAAATAACTGTGTCTTTAACATGAAGAAAAATATTGTAATAAATGAAGAAGGTAAAAATGCACCTTGATTACTACAGCAATGTTACGAGATTTTTCCAAATAACTTTTCAGTGCACCCGCATTCTGAATTTATCTTCTCGTGTTTGACATATCTTTTCAAGTAATAGCAATTATGGCTTACAGATTAGTCAAATATACTTTCACTGCATTCACATTCTGCCAAATGAATATGTGCTAAGTTGCTGAAAATAAATAAATATAAAACACAGATAATGCTCAAGACCAAAACCTATTTTCCATTATACGCTTTTCTGCTTTGGCGGACGAACTCGCAAGGGATTCTGACAAAACCTTCAGCTTATCGACCTGCAATGTTTTGTGGAATGAATATTGAGACACTAACCATGTGTTATTCAAAAAGGAGCGCAAGGAGAGATGTTTTGACTTTTGACAAATAAAAAAAGCTCAAATATTATACTGTGTTAAATCTGAATTCCAGATTTATGAAACTGAAGAAAAAAAGAAAGGGAAAAAACAAAAACAGGAAGGCAAATTAATTTAAGTATCATACCTTTTGAAAATGAGTCTCCAATGAGTCGCCAGGGTGTATTGATTTCTTCTTTAATACAAGGTCTTCCATTCTGGAGCATAGACGAACCTCAGCAACTGCAGTTTTGAAGTCCTATGAAGAGTATCAGAATTTAGAAACGAATCAATGAATCTAGCCCTTAATTTATACTCCCTCCGTCCCAAAATAAGTGACTCAACTTTATACTAACTTTAGTACAAAGTTGAGTCACTTATTTTGAGACGGAGGGAGTATATAATTGAGGAATGGAAATAGTATAAGACAACATGTACTTAATGGGATGAAAGTATGGAACGAATAACTTCAGTGAGCTGCTGAGGACTTGAGGGCCTAGGATTTCGGAATATATGCACAAAAGACTATATGCACTTCTTTAAGTAAACATGCACTTAATATGTGATCATTCATTGCCTACACCAGAAACTGTGTTCTTACTGAGGAATGGTTAATAGTTCATCCAATAGTCAATTATTTCAATTTTCGTATGCCATACTCTCGTAAACTGTTTTCAATAGAAGGAGAGCCTTGGCGCAGTGGTAAAGCTGCAGCCTTGTGACCATGAGGTCACGGGTTCAAGTCCTGGAAACAGCCTCTTGCAGAAATGTAGGGAAAGGCTGCGTACAATAGACCCAAAGTGGTCGGACCCTTTCCTGGACCCTGCGCAAGCGAGAGCTACATGCACCAGGCTGCCCATACTCTCACAAAGATGGTTTTAGTAGAAACCAAAGAACAAGCGCACATGAATTTACCAATGGGCATAATAAAAAAAATGTCCGTGTTTGCACAAATATAAGATTTTTCATCTTTGAGTGGTCGGAACCTTCCCCAGACCCTGCGCAAGCGGGAGCTACATGCACCGGGCTGCACATACTCTCACAAAGATGGTTTTAGTAGAAACCAAAGAACAAGCGCACATGAATTTACCAATGGGCATAATAAAAAAAATGTTCGTGTTTGCACAAATATAAGATTTTTCATCTTTGAACATTCCATTTCATCTAGAATGGTGACAAGTAAAGCAAAATCAAAAAAGCAAGAGCATTTTTTATCGCGATGCTATTTGCTCTCCTCAATCTAACAGAAAAAAGTCCACCTTACGAATCAACCACATGAAAAAATTAGGCTATATTTCTCTTGTTTTCACGGGCCAGATGAGTTGAGCACACACACTAAAAAGAATCAGCTAGCACAACTGAAAGGTAGCCATATCAATTGCTTACTTAAAAGATATTGCTAATATTAGCAACATAAGTACAACGGGAAAGTGCTCAAAATTAAGGCCTACCTCAGGGACCCTCGGAGATGCTTTATTACGGTTCCTGGTCGTGTTAACTCGCACAGCATCAATTGCATTTATCTCTTGTTGCAGCTGCATGATCTCATTATCCAATCTGGAATTAAGAACAAATTAAGATTTGGGAGCACGTAAATAACCATGCAAATGTTGAGACCGAAACAGCCCCTTCCTCAATCTCCCCAAACGAATTAGTTAACCTTGCAATTTCGGAATTTATTTTTAATCCTGAGATAGCACATTGAGCAAACTGAAGCAGTTCATCGCGTTTTGCCTGAAAAGAAGATAACAGAGAAGTACATATCATTCAAACATGAACTCGTAATGCACATATGTTTTTTTTTCACATAAATTACTTATTATATGAACCCATATGTGACACAAACCACTAATTAACAAAGAGATTCTTAGTCAAAACCTGTCTTAAGAAACAAAATTTGCCTTATATTTTGAAATGAAGGTACTATATCGAATTGCGACTATGAGGTCTGCTATTGTACTAGTTTAATGCCCGAGTCGATGGTCATAAGTGTATTTGAGAGGAATAAGACGGGAACGCACCAATACTTCATCATTGTAACATGAAAATAAGTCTGCCAAGTCACATATGCTGCTCATAAGTGTATTGTGCACATCCTCCCCTCCGTTAAGACACATTCTGCAGGGAGCATCCACAGACCACAATAGTATGTGAGTGAAAACTTCCAGATTATCCTTCAAGCCCCAAAAAAGGACCGAGTTGAGTACTATGTATAACAAGTAACTAGTCATCCAATGGTTGAAGAACATGCCCGAAAATTTCCGAGAGTAGTGAAACTTCTTCCTCAGTTGGAACTTCATGAATCTGATCCACAGAAATGAGTTAATTGCTTGAAATTACTGTACTAACCCATGTAAGCTACACGGCAGAAACTGACACATTGGCGTAATCGAACTGCGCAAAACCGAACTCACCATGGACGGAACAATGCACTCGAGTGCTTGACTGTAGAGGAAGACATGGAAAAAGGTCATGGGCTCATCCGCTTTCTCGTAATCCACGTACAGATCCTGCAGCGCGCACAGTTTCCTACGCGATCACCCAGTGCAGTCCAAAACGTGGGTCAAACTCTAACCAGACCAGAGATTCTCACCAAGACTGGCGCGGCTTGATTGGGACCGTCGGCAGGCATCGACGAGGCGGCGCGCTCCGTCTCCTTGAGATCGACGAGCCACTGACGCAGCAGCTGCACCCTCTCCTCCCCTCTGCAGGAGAGCGCGTCCTCCTCCAGCCTCTTGGCCGTCAGCTTCAAGCTCTTGTAGTAGCGATTCCCCTGCGCCGCAAACACGACAATAAATAATCACGATGACCAGAAGCGGCTGATTCGCGAGCAAGGCGGGGGTATGGTGTTACGGGGCCGTACCATGCCGTTGATGAGCCTGGCGCCGCCGATGACGGCCTGCCCGGCGTAGCCGAGACCGGTCCGGACGGTGCGGGTGGTGAGGGAGATGCCGCCGCCGCCCGCCTCGACGGCGCGGTGCACCGCATTACGGAGCCACGACATGGGTCTCGGTCGCCTTCCCTCTGCCTCCTCCTCGGGTCGATCGGGGGTGCGGGCGTGCGGCGGAGAGGAAACCCGCCGATGCGTGCGGTCCGGTGCGCCGCGGTGTTTCCCCCCAGCGGCCGACGAATGCGCCCGCCCGTGCCCTCGCCCTCGCGGTTGACTCGAATCGAATTTGGAGGAGAAAGCTTGCCGCCGTGCTGCGCATGCCTCTGGTTGTGGTCGACTTTTGACCCGGGTTGCGCTCCAGCCGGACCAGGCGAAAGCTTCCCAAAACGAATGAGTTTTTTTTTTCGAAAATGTTATAACGTGCAAATGTCAGCTTTGTGACCTTCTCGCACAAAGCGTCGCTAGCCGTCCGATGGCGAGCACAGATCTTGGAGCCACCTGTTGTACGCATTGATTATACCTCTCTATCATTGTCAATATACTCTCTCTGTTCCTTTATATAAGGTGTATTTGTTTTTTGATAAAATTCCACAATGTAAGATGCATTTCTTCTAAATCCTCATAATTTCCTTTTTATCCCTCCAAAAAGAGAAAAGTATCTCTCTTGATTTCCTGTATCTCTTCTTATATGAAAAAAGGAAACTATCTCTCTCTCGATTCCATGTATCTCTTACTTTTCTGGACTCACTGATTTACTTGCCACTAACCAACAGATTTGCTAAGGATAATTTCGTCGTCCTAACACTTCTATAATTATGTGCTTTGGTCACCGTGCCTAAAATAATGCACCTTATATAAAGGAACGGAGGGAATACTTCATTAAATATTCTAAGATACCCCAATATAAGTTTGTTGAAAAATAACATTTATACGTACATTTTTCACATACGAATAAATCAATATATACGTGAACCTTTTAAGAAAATGTAGACTCACATGACTTTTTTCATGAAACTCATTTTGGGGTATCCAGTAATTATTAATGAAGTATATTAAAAATAATAAAAAAGTATAAAAAATTCATCTATGTGGTATATGAGGAGCGGGAGTGCGTACTCCCAGGAGTACACAACCATTTTCACGCATGTATCCTGTTTTAATTAGGCCATCACAAGAAATGTATTCACCATGGCATTTGTACTATAGATACCAATGCACATTGTATGCCATGGCAATTATTGATCATGTGGCAAATTTATCTTTTGTACCTTGGCAAATCCATAAATTTGCTATGTTTTTAGAGAATAAAATCCCTAAATCTTGCCATCTGTCGATTCAATTTCCTAAATTCTCCATCTTTTTTCAAAAGAACAAAATCCTTATATTTGCCATGGTGTGTACTCCCTCCGTTCCTAAATATAAGTCTTTTTAGATATTTCAATGCGGACTATACACGGAGCAAAATGAATGAATCTACGCTCTAAACTATGTCTACATACATTTGTATGTGCTTCTTATTGAAATCTCTAAAAAAGACTTATATAGAAACGGAGGAAGTACTTTTTAGAGCATGATGGTACCTATTGTATGCACATCATGGTAAATCTTATAGACAAATTCCATGTTCTGTTCTTTCAACATCATGGCAAATCCCCAGGCCAGTTTTTGCGCAAAACCAACACTATCAAGCCTGGACATAGCCTGAAATCTCTATGCCCTTCTTTTCCTTAAAATAGTTGCATTGTACTCCTAAGCAACCTCCGCCCTTGATTTTTATGCATGCCAAAAGTTATTGGCATACAAAGTTTTTTTATAAATACAGTACAAACATAAACGCTCAGAAACATATGTATATTTATGAGATATCAAAGCGAAAGACCTTAATTTTATCCATGACAGAATGGGGTACCATAACAGTCTTAATCATTCAATTACATGTTGGTTATCGTGCACAGGCATTATAGATTAAGATGATCCAAAAATCTAAGTTGCTTGGCTCCAAAGATTCACAACTTTATTGCACTTTTTTCTATTGGGGTGTGCTACGTGTTGGTCCGTTGTTTTTTGAAGTATTAGTCAGGCCGCAAGCCGTCAGATCTAACGCCATCAAGCGACCAAGCGCCCATGATAATCACAACAAAGGCGATGTTGCATAAACCTTTACAACAGAGGTGGCGTTGCAAAAACATCGTCGTCTGCCGAGCACCACTTTGCAACATGGCTGATGTTGCAGAAATCTTTCTTTGCAACCGAGGTTATACTGCAAAAAATGTCACCGCTATGAGCACCCAGTCGTTCACCGCCGTTGTTGTAGAAAGACCCGTCTATGTCGATTGTCACAACTCGTGATCCAGGCGGCGGCTAGGGGTCTGAAGGTTCATCGGCGACGGAGACAAACGTCGGGCGCGAGCGATGTTGGGATTGCTAACGACGATGCAGAGTCTCGCAAGGACGGCGACGCTGGGTGGAGAAGAAGCATGGCAGAGGAAGTGTCCGACAGCCGATGACTGGCGGCGAAGCGTGGCCTCCCGCGCGAGCTCAGATAGAGTGGGCACCATGGGCGCGACCTACAAAGGGGCAGAGGAGGCTGCGAGGTTAGAAGGTGAGGAAGGAGAAGAGGAAGTTGAGGTGGGCGCGGGGTGTCACCATCAACCGGCGGCGCAGGACGGCGGCACATGCACATGGTGGTGCTCAAGATCTATGCAGCGGGGATGAACTGGGGGCGGCTCGGGGTCTACAACAGACCCCTTGTTGCGGTTGAATGGATTGCAATAGGATCCGAGTTGCAATAGAGTGATAATGGCTGCCAACCGTCCGATAAAAAAAACTAATCTGACGCCCGCGGAGACGACCAAACGCGTGTAACTTCATTCGTCGGGCAGAGTGCATTTTTCAATTTTTTTTGGTGATCATCTTAAAGACAATTTAAATATGTAAGCCAAAATAAGGCAATGTGGTCGTTTACGGGTTGCTCCAACAGCGACCATCGCTCAATTCCCTTGCGGCCGGTCAAATCAACCAAACTATACCCGAAAAGGCTTTAGCCCCGCTTTTATATAAAGCATAGATCAACCACAGCCCAAGTACAAGAACACCCCACGACAACACACGTACACACCTAAGGCGGGATACATAGACGCTGAGCGCAGCAACACCATCCCTAACACTACAAGAGCAATCAGGGACCTCCACCGGGAACACGCCACCGTGAAGAGATGAAGCCGCATATGACGAACCGTGAGCTTCAAGGCTGCGCCTCCAAGAAGGTTACGATGCTAGCGCGCCGCCACCGCCTGACCCGGGGGTCAGAGTTTCCTCTGGAGCGACACGATGACCGGTGAGAGTCGCGACGACGCCTTCAAGAAAGTAACGCGCTATGCCGCCGCCGGTCCGTCCGAGGATAGAACAGGTTTTCACCCCAGCAAACACTCATCACCACCGAATGCCACACCCCTGCCACCATGCCGCCTACACGGTCATGGTCACCGGGCAGCACCAAGCCACGGCCTCTGCCCATGAGCACCGCGCTACCACCACCAGGGCCACCGCCCCGGCATCCAAGACCTTGACACCACCGCACCCGAGACCCGTCGCTACCCCAACCAAAGAGATGAGTGGAAAGGTTGCTCCTTTACACACCCCTGGACGGCCCCCGGCACCGAGACCCAAAGGTCCGGCCCAAAAAAGGCCTCCATCACCCATCCTGCTGCACCGGGTGCAAGACAAGCTCAGTCCTGCTGCCAGGCGCGAGACGAGGTGGGTCCTGCTGCTGGGCGCAAGATGAGTCGGTCCTGCTCCCGGGCGTGAGACGAGCTCGGTCCTGCTGCCAGACGCGAGACGAGGTGGGTCCTGCTGCTGGGCGCGAGACGAGTCGGTCCTGCTACCGGGCGTGAGACGAGCTCGGTCCTACTGCCGGGCGCGAGACGAGCTCTGTCTCGCAGCCACGGGCGCGAGACGAGCAATGGACCACAACTGGGAGCGGTCCAGCCCTAAGATGAGGGTAGAGCCCGGACGACGAGGGGAGGAATCGAAGGTCGAAAAAGGCCGCTCACCGACGGCCGATGCCACTCTCGGAGATGACCAGCCGCCGCTGTGACACGATCCAGACCACATCCATGAGCCACCACCACGCCGTGGCAGCCCACATCCCCGCCGAGACTCCGAGGGACAGCCCCAAACTGCCCATGGACGGCCATGGGCCAGATCCCACCTGATTTGGCCGACAACTGCCGCCGCCCCCTCCCGGAGACCACCGCCACCACCATCTGCATTGACCGCACGGGCGATGCCGCAACCACCACCAGATCTGCAGCCTCCGCGCCCGTACAGCTATGCCCCGCCACTAGCGCACCAGCCGACACGGCTCACCATGCTAGAGGTCAGCCCAGCCTAGCTGGACACCGTCCCCAGCCCGCGCCGCCGCGGCCCACGACCCTTGTCGCCGGGATCTGACAAGGAAGCCTCGAAGCAGCCAGCCACCTCGCCCGCCCCATGCCCAAGCCCGCGCCTCCAGAACCACACAGCCGCCGCCGCTCCGCCGCATGGCCGCGCCACCGGCACGCCGCCCGGGTCGCCGTCGCGCCGTCCCGCGCGAACGAGGCGCTCCACATCGCGGCCCTGTGTCCCGCGCCGCCGGAAGCCACGGGAGAAGGGGAAGAAGGCCCCGCCACCACCTGATACGTCTCCAACTTATCTATAATTTATGAAGTATTCATGCTTTTATATTATCCATCTATGATGTTTTATATGCATTTATATTTCATTTTATATGATTTTTCGGACTAACCTATTAACCTAGAACCCAGTGCCAGTTTCTGTTTTCTCCTTGTTTTTGTGTTTTACAGAAAAGGGATACCAAACGGAGTCCAATTGACGTGCCAAATTTTGAGGATTTTTTATGGACCAAAAAAAGACCACGGAGCATAGGAGTTGGGCCAGAAGAGTCCCGGGCTGCCCACGAGAGTGGGTCCCCCCTAAGGCGCGCACCCCTATCTCGTGGACAGCCCGGAGACCCCCCTGACGTGAAACCAACGTCAAAAATTCCTATAAATACAGAAACCTTCGGGAATTAACCTAGATCGGAATTTCCGCCGCCGCAAGCCTCTGTAGCCACGAGAAATCAATCTAGGCCCTCTCCGGCACCCTGCCGGAGGGGGCCATCATCATCGGAGGCCATGGAGGAGGATCTCGGAGGGGCCATCATCGCCGTGAAGGCCAAGGACCAGAGGGGGAAAGCCATGGAGGAGGAAGCACAAGGGGGAGAGCCTCCCGTCCTATCTCTTGGTGGCACCGGAGTGCCATCGGGAGGGGAATCATCGCCGCGGTGATCGTCTTCATCAACATCACCATCACCATCCTCATCTCTTTTACGCGGTCCACTCTCCCGTACCCTGCTGTAATCCCTACTTGAACATGGTGCTTTATACTACATCTTATGATCCAATGATGTGTTGCCATCCTATGATGTTTTGAGTAGATATCTTTTGTCCTTGGGTTGATTGATGGTCTAGATTGGTACGAGTTGTATGTCTTATTTTGGTGCTGTCCTATGGTGCCCTCCATGTCGCGCAAGCGTGAGGGATTCCTGCTGTAGGGTGTTGCAATACGTTCATGATTCGCTTATAGTGGGTTGGTGAGTGACTGAAACACAAACCCGAGTAAGGGGGTTGTTGCGTATGGGATAAAGGGGACTTGATGCTTTAATGCTATGGTTGGGTTTTACCTTAATGATCTTTAGTAGTTGCGGATGCTTGCTAGAGTTCCAATCATAAGTGCATATGATCCAAGTAGAGAAAGTATATTAGTTTATGCCTCTCCCTCATATGAAATTGCAATGATGACTACCGATCTTGTTAACAGTTGCCTATGACAATTCCGCACACTGATCCATCATTATTCCACACTCGCTATTTATATTATTTAGTAATATATTCTAACTTTATGATAACAGCACCTACTTTTATATTTTAGCTCTCCGATATCATACAAAGTTATCCTCTTCATACCCACAACGTAGTTTTATTTCTCGTTTCTAGTTGGAAGCAAACGTTCGGTGTACGTAGAGTCGTATCAGTGGCAGATAGGGCTTGAGAGAATATTGATCTTACCTTTAGCTCCTTGTGGGTTCGACACTCCATACTTATCACTTCCACCTTTGGAAATTGCTACAATGATTCCCTGCACTTGGGGGTTATCAAGCTCTTTTCTGGCGCCGTTGCCGGAGAGCAATAGTGTGGGGTTGATATTCTCGTGTGTGCTTGTTTGCTTTCTTCACTAAGTAGATTTTGTTTTTCCTTTTTGTTTCTATTTAGTTGTGGGTGAAACTTACAAAAAATTAAATAATGAAAATACAAAAAATTATTACGAGTCCACGGAGGGCTCCACCCAAGAAGGGTCCATGAAGAAGCAACCTTGTCTATCCCACCATGTCCGTCGCCCACGAAGGACTTTCTCACTAGCGTTAGATCTTCACAAAGTAGGCGATCTCCTTGCCCTTACAAACTCCTTGGTTCAACTCCACAATCTTGTCGGAGGCTCCCAAGTGACACCTAGCCAATCTAGGAGACACCACTCTCCAAGAAGTAACAAATGGTGCGTTGATAATGAACTCCTTGCTCTTGTGCTTCAAATGATAGTCTCCCCAACACTCAACTCTCTCTCACAGGATTTGGATTTGGTGGAAAGAAGATTTGAGTGGAAAGCAACTTGGGGAAGGCTAGAGATCAAGATTCATATGGTAGGAATGGAATATCTTGGCCTCAACACATGAGTAGGTAGTTCTCTCTTAGAAATAGGATGCTAGAAGTGTAGGCTTATTCTGATGGCTCTCTCCACGAATGAAAAGGAGGTGGAGGGGTATATATAGCCTCCACACAAAATCTAACCGTTACACACAATTTACCAATCTCGGTGGGACCGAATCAACAAACTCGGTCGGACCGATTTAGTAAACCTAGTGACCGTTAGGATTTTCGGTGGGACCGACATGCAACTCGGTAGGACCGATATGGTTAGGGTTAGGGCATAACGTAATCTCGGTGAGACCAATTACACAAACTCAGTGGGACCGATTTTGGTAATAAGCTAACCAAAGAGTTGGTCAGGCAAACTCGGTGAGACCGATTACACAAACTCGGTGGGATCGATTTTGGTAATAAGCTAACCAGAGAGTTTGCATTGTAATCTCGGTAGTACCGATTACTCAAACTCGGTGAGACCGATTTTGGTAATGGACATACACAGAGAGATTACAATCCCATCTCGGTGAGACCGAGATCCCTATTGGTGAGACCGATTTGCCTAGGGTTTGTGGCAGTGGCTATGACATCTGAACTCGGTGGCGCCGGATAGAAAGAATCGGTGGGGCCGAGTTAGACTTTTGGTTTAGGACATATGTGGATGTGAGAAGGTAGTTGAGGGCTTTGGAGCATATCACTAAGTATTTTGAGCAAGCAAGCCATTAAGCAACACCTCATCCCCTCTTGATAGTATTGCTTTTCCTATAGACTCAATGTGATCTTGGATCACTAAAATGGAAAACATGTAGAGTCTTGATCTTGGAGCTTGAGCCAATCCTTTGTCCTTAGCATCTTGAAGGGGTTCCACATCCTTTAGTCCATGCCACTCCATTGTTGAACTTGTCTGAAATATACTAGGTAAAAGTGTTAGTCCAACAAGAGATATGTTGACATTAATTACCAAAACCACCCAGGGAGCACTTGTGCTTTCAATCCCCCCTTTTTGGTAATTGATGACAACATACATCAAAGCTTTAGATAAAGATATAAAGAATAGCAAGTAAAGCTTTGGAAAGACATGTAACAAGCATAGGCTCCCCCTACATGTATGCAATCATGTGAATATGGAATATAGAAGCATGTGAATGCATGAACATGACAGAGTAAGCAATGTGTTACATGTATCTTGGCCATATGCATCAGAGCAAAAGATAGCAATAGATGTGTATGTGGGAAATGTACCTTCATGCTCATGAGTCCTTCTTGCAAACAATATGTACATTAGCAAGAATTCCTCATACACATGACTATGATGCATATACTTACCTTGTGGTCTTGAGTTGGCTTAGGATGAAATGAACCTGCGTAAACAAGGTTATATAACACAGATACACCTACTGGCCAGAGCAAACAGAAGAAACCACAAGAATACAAAGACTGGGATGACATGTAGAGAGTGAGTACTGAGTACCACATTTGATGTAGACAGGTCCCCAAAGGTAAATATGTGCAATGAATTTAAATGATTTCTTTCCCTTAGATGTCTTGCTCCCCCTGAATCTAGCATAGGATACTGGGAGAAGATGGGGAACAGAAAATCAGAGCAAAATGCAAAATCAGAGCTCAAGGAAACAAATGAACAGAGCTAATGCAAATAAGCACATATGGACATGTCTTTCTTTCCCCCTCAAGAAGACATGTGGAATCTCTCCTCTTGAACACCAAGCATCTGGGATCCTTGAGGATTACTCTCTTCTTGAGTATTCTCTCCCCCTGAAGATCTCTCTCTCCCCCTATGGAGGTGATACTCTCTCTCTCTCTCTCTCTCTCTCTCTCTCTCTTTGGAAGTGATAAGCTCTGATGTGATCTCTCTAAGTGATAAGCTTTGATGTGATCTCTCTCTCCCCCTTTGACATCAATTTCCAAGAAGGGCCTTCTAGAATTTGTCATGAATGGGTTTGGTCCTTTAGTCACAATACAAAGCACTTGATAAAAATGTGATGCTTGTAGAGGACAAGATTCATTGAGTGGAGCTGGAGCAAAAGTAAAACAGGAACAAGTAGCAAGATGTTTTTCCTGTAGTGAAATCGGTGGCACCGAGTGGTATGCTTCGGTTGCACCGAAAGGATCCGATTGGACCGAAAACAACAAACCGATGAGATCGAGTTCATCGCCGAGAAAACACTTGTCACCTCAGCTCACTAGACAAGTAAGATCTCACAAGGATGTGCAAGGAATTAACTGAAGGATATGCAATGAATTGGATGCAGGGAATGCAGAACAAAAAGAAAAGAAAAGAAATCTAGATGAAGTTTTTTTGAAAGGGGAAACGAACATGCATGGGACAAATGCAAGAGCACAGAAAAGAACACAAGAAAACTTCATCTAGGGATGGTCGGCGACAAAGTCACCTATGTTAGAGTATATTGACTTAGGAGTCAAGTGAGATCACTTGATCATGGGTCATACTCATGGTTTAAGCTCAAAATGGGGTTACCATTTATCGTTTAAGCATCTTGATGTATTCTCATCTTGTCGAGTTGCTTTGACTCATGACTCGGAGTAAAGCTTCTCTAAGATGGAATGGCATACCTTGGGTGGTGGTGTTGATCATGTAGTTGAACTTGTGTGGGTTGCTCAAGGTTGATGTAGCTCATCAAGAGTTGGAGCACCACTTGGAATTTGAGTTCATCTTCCTACATGGGTTAGTTTTTGCAAGGAAAAAGCACTTGTGTATCCAAAATGACAATTATGAAGCTTAACATAGAATTTGTCAAAGGATATGTTTGAATGGTTCCGTGCTTCCTTGTCTTCAACCACCATTGTGTAGAGACTTGGTGATGTAGAGATTGCTCAAGATATGAGTAGGTTACAATCTCATGAAATTCGATTCAACCAAGTAACTACATGGGTTAGATAACATGCAAGATGCAAATATATCCAAGACATAAGATTATCATCATAAGAGAAATATCAAGGATTAGTCATAAGCTCATGTCTTGCATGTATCCAATGGAGTTTCTACTCCAAGTTTGAAGCATCAATGATGTTCAATTCACCTCTTAACCTGCAAAACACTTTCTCATCAAGTGGTTTAGTGAATATATCCGCTAATTGCTTTTCGGTGCAAACATGCTTAAGTTTAATGCCACCCTTAGCAACATGATCTCGAATGAAATGATGACGAACTTCAATATGGTTAGTTCGAGAATGTTGCACGGGATTGTGAGCAATCTTGATAGCACTTTCATTGTCACAAAGTAATGGAACATGTTTCACATATATCCCATAATCTTTAAGAGTTTGGGTCATCCAAAGTAGTTGAGCACAACATGAACCAGCGGCAATGTATTCCGCTTCGGCGGTGGATAAGGATACCGAGTTTTGTTTCTTGGAAGACCAAGACACAAGAGATCTACCAAGAAATTGACAAGTACCCGAAGTGGACTTTCTATCAACCTTGTCTCCGGCATAGTCCGAGTCGGAGTAGCCAACAAGATTGAAAGAGGCCCTCTTAGGATACCAAATGCCAAAATTTGGTGTATGAATTAAGTATCTCACTATCCTTTTCACGGCCTTAAAGTGACATTCTTTAGGAGCAGCTTGATATCGTGCACACATGCACACACTTAGCATGATATCGGGACGTGAAGCACATAGATATAACAATGAACCAATCATAGAGCGATAAACCTTTTGATCAACCGGTTTACCATCTTTGGTCAAGTCAAGATGTCCACTAGTAGGCATAGGTGTAGTCATACCTTTGCATTCTTGCATATTGAACTTCTTGAATAAGTCCTTGGTGTACTTCGTTTCAGAGACAAAGGTACCTTCCTTAGTTTGCTTGATTTGCAAACCAAGAAAGAATTTGAGTTCACTCATCATAGACATCTCAAACTTCTCCGACATTAGCTTCCCAAACTTTTCACTAAAATGAGGGTTAGTAGAACCAAATATAATATCATCAACATAGATTTGGCACACAAATAGTTCTCCATTGACCCTTTTAGTAAAAAGAGTAGAATATATTTTTCCAATTTCAAATCCTTTTTCAATAAGGAACTTGGTCAAGCATTTATACCACGCTCTAGGATCTTGTTTAAGACCATAAAGAGCTTTGTGAAGTTTGTAAACATGATTTGGTTTCTTAGGACTGACAAAGTCGGGAGGTTGCTTAACATAAACTTCCTCCTCTATTTCACCATTTAGAAAAGCACTTTTAATGTCCATTTGGTACAAGGTGATATCATGGTGATTAGCATAGGCAAGTAAGATGCGAATGGACTCAAGTCTAGCAACGGGAGCATAAGTCTCACCATAGTCCATACCTTCGACTTGTGTGTAGCCTTGGGCGACGAGACGTGCTTTGTTGTGAACTACTTGTCCATCTTCATCTTGCTTGTTGCGAAACACCCATTTGGTACCGATGATGTTGTGGTTGTTGTCAGGCTTCTCAACCAATGTCCAAACTTGGTTCCTCTCAAAGTTGTGCAGCTCTTCATGCATGGCATTTATCCAATCCGGATCTTCCAATGCTTCTTCAACCTTCATAGGTTCAATGCTAGAGATGAATGAATAGTTTTCACAAAAGTTAGCTAAACGAGTTTTAGAGCGAGTGATTCTCCCGGTTTGGATATCGTTGTAGATTTGCTCGACGGGATGGTCTTTAGCAATTCTTGCTCGAACTCATGAAAGCTTTTGCTTGGGTCTTGGTTGAACATCTTCTTCATCTTGTTCTTCTTCTTGACCTTCTTCATTGTTGGCGTTGTTGTTCTCTTGTCATGGTGGAGAAGGAGGTTGTTGACGTTCATCTTGATGCACTTCCTTGTTTTCTTCATCTTGGTGTGTCCACTTGTGGATGCTTCCATATCAACTCTTGGTTCACCTTGTCGTGAGGTAGAAGCTTCCACTTGGACGGACAAGGTACTCTCCTTCACCTCCGTTGGACGAATCTTGCCAATAGACAAGTCTTGAATTGCTTCCGAGGGGTCTTTGTCTCCTACATCAATTGGCAATTGCTCTACTTGTGAGCCGTTAGATTCATCAAACTTCACATCTACCGTTTCTTCAACCTTTCGGGTGAAATTGTTGTAGACACGGTATGTGTGAGAGTTTGAGCCATAACCAAGTAGGAAACCTTCATGAGACTTAGGAGCAAATTTAGAACGACGATGCTTATCAAGAATGTAGCACTTTGAGCCGAATACTCGAAAGTATCCAACTTGGGGTTTGTTACCGGTGAGTAGCTCGTATGCCGTCTTGTCGAGTAGCTTGTGAAGATACAAGCGATTTGTTGCATGACAAGCTGTCTCAACCGCTTCCGCCCAAAAGTGCTTCAGCGTCTTGTACTCATCAAGCATCGTTCTCGCCATTTCGATGAGCGTCCGGTTCTTCCTCTCAACAACTCCATTTTGTTATTGAAACGCTTTTGCAAGGTGGATATCATTACATCAACATTACATAATAGATGGGGAGTACATACAAGAGGCAAACAATGCCACATGAATACAACATCACAATACATAAGAGTAACATCCGACTACGGATGATCACAAACAGAAACTCAAACGACATCCACCCTGCTAGCCCAGGCTGCCGACCTGGAACCTATCCCCTGATCGAAGAAGAAGCAGAAGAAGAACTCCAAAACAAGCAAACATCGCTCTCGCGTCATGATCATCACATAACCTGTACCTGCAACTGTTGTTGTAGTAATCTGTGAGCCACGAGGACTCAGCAATCCCATTACCATGGGTATCAAGACTAGCAAAGCTTAATAGGAAAGGAAGGGGTAAAGTGGTGAGGTTGCAGCAGCGACTAAGCATATATGGTGGCTAACATACGCAAATAAGAGCGAGAAGAGAAGCAAAGGAATGGTCGTCAACTAGCAATGATCAAGAAGTGATCCTGAACTCCTACTTACGTCAAACATAACCTAGAAACCGTGTTCACTTCACGGACTCCGCCGAAAAGAGACCATCACGGCTACACACACGGTTGATGCGTTTTAATTCGGATCTGGTGTCAAGTTATCTACAACCGGACATTAACAAATTCCCATCTGCCACATAACCGCGGGCACGACTTTCGAAAGTTTATACCCTGCAGGGGTGTCCCAACTTAGCCCATGATAAGCTCTCGTGATCAACGAAGGATATACCTTCTCCCAGGAAGACCTGATCAGACTCGGAATCCCGGTTTACAAGACATTTCGACAATGGTAAAACAAGACCAGCAAAGCCGCCCGATGCGCCGACAATCCCGATAGGAGCTGCACATATCTCGTTCTCAGGGCAACACCGGATAGGTCAACCTATTAGTAAAACCAACCCTCGAGTTGCCCCGAGGTGGCCCCGTAGTCTGCCTGGTTCGGACCAACACTTAGACAAGCACTGGCCCGGGGGGGCTAAAATAAAGATGACCCTCGAGAGAGCAACTCCCAAGGGAAAAGTAGGTGGTGGTGAGGCAAATGGTAAAACCAAGGTTGGGCCTTGCTGGAGGAGTTTTATTCAAAGCGAACTGTCAAGGGGGTCCCATAAATCACCCAACCGCGTTAGGGACGCAAAATCCGGGAACATAACACCGGTATGACGGAAACTAGGGCGGCAAGAGTGGAACAAAACACCAGGCATAAGGCCGAGTCTTCCACCCTTTACCAAGTATATAGATGCATTAATTAAATAAGAGATATTGTGATATCCCAACATAATCCTGTCCACCATGGGGCAATCTTCAACTTCACCTGCAACTAACAACGCTATAAGAGGGGCTGAGCAAAGCGGTAACATAGCCAAGCAATGGTTTGCTAGGAAGGGTGAAAAAGGTTAGAGGCTGACATGGCAATTTGGGGAGGCTTGAAGAACAAGTGATAGGTAGCGCAGCATAGCAATAAAACGGAGCAACTAGCATAGCAATGATAGTAGTGAGATCCAGGGTAGCGGTCATCTTGCCTGAAATCCCGCAAGGAAGAAGAACGAGTCCATGAAGAAGATGAAGCCACGAAGATGAACCAAGCGTAGACGAACGAATCCTCACGATCGCAACGAAACAGGAACTATCGAGAAGAAACACACAACACGGTAAACACACCACACATGAACAAGGCATGATGTACAACCAAGAATGATGCATGACAAGGCTACATGAAGCTACTCATGGCAAGAGATGATGCAAACAAGAACAACACATCAAAGCAAGTTTAAATGAGGCCGGAAACAACATATAACAATTCCGGTAAGTCCTCATATGCATATTTCAAAATAGGTCCAGATCTGAATAAACCTTATGTTCAAGTTGTTAAATAGCAAGTTAAGATGCACCAATATGATCTACATGAGATTCTAATCAAGTTACATATAAAGTTCATTTAATTCGGAGCTACGGCCTAGAAGATATGAGCAAAACAAGTTAAACATGGCCTTGATGCTAAATGCATACAAACATCAAGCAAACACCTCAAAACAAGGATGCAACATGATAATATGAAACTACATGCAAAATCAAGCAAGTTTTATATAGAGCACACTCAAAACGGAGCAACGGTTCAACACACACATGAAACAAGTTATAGCAACAATCTATCCAAAACAGCAACTAGGCATATTGCAAGCATCGAAACAACAAGCTACAGCACCTCAACATGATAACAAAAGGCATGGACATGATGTACAGGTAAAGCATGACAAAACATGAACACTGAGCTATCTCCAGAAAACACTAGAACATGCTCAAAAGGACATGGCAAGATTGCATATAATAACAGTTTACAGACTTGGCAGAAATAACATCAGGTTGCAATGTTTAGAGCTATCAAACAACATGTTACAGGAACTTATCATGGAAAACAAAGGAACGGCATGAATCTAATAATTGCATAGAATAGAAGTCCCTTACTGACCATGAGCCAAAAAGGATCAGAAGATATGATGGCACCCATGTAAACATGGCAAGTTATATGACAGATTCATACATGGCAGGAACAACAATAAGTAGGCATGTTAGTGAGCTTGAACCACTCACCACAGAGCAGTACATGGCATGTAAAGGCAACCAACAGTAAGAAGACATGTTTATGAAGCTAAGCATGGCAAGAACAAGTTCATAGGGTGCATGGATCACTAGCAAAAAACATGGCCAAAACTGAACTTCATGTTAATAGGCTGACAACAACATTATTTAGCAACTTTGGAGCAAGATTACAACAAGCTACAACAAGCTATAAATGCAACCAGGGGCATGGATGGATAGAGTATGACATGAATAACAAAACATCCTTAGTGAACATCTCCAGATTATGCATAGAATGACTTGTAGCAGCAAGTTTACATAGCATCACGAAATAACAGATTCAGCCTAGCAAAACAGCAACAACAAGTACCCCACTTAACAAGCTTGATGCACTCACTACACAACTCACAAAAATACATGGATTGCACCTTTGTAAATATGGCATGATGTAGTTCAAAACACATGTAGACATCAACCTCATAGGATGCACACATCAAACACAACAAAAATGACAAATCATCAAGTTATAATAGTTTCAGCAGATTAACATCATATAGCACTCTTGCAACGATGATTCAGGCATCAAGATGGACTCAAACAAACATGGCACAATGGAATTAAATGTAGAGCATCTCACAACGAACATTTTGATATATCATATGCATGAAATGGAGCTACGGATGCAGAGTTATGATGCTATGAACATGGGCACAAAATGTCAAAATATCAGGGACAGAGGAATACGAGGTCAACCTCAGATCTGCACGGATATCGAGGCGAGGCGGATCTCGCCGGAGAACATGCCGGAGACGGGGGAGACGGCCGGAGATGAGCGGGTCTGAGCCGGATCTGACCGGATCCGGCCGGAGGAAGGGGCGCAGTCGCCGGGGACGTAGCCGGGGCGGCGCGGGCGGCGCCGGAGCTCCTGGAGCGCGGGACGGAGGAGCGGGGACGGCGGGTGGCCGGGGCGCCGGGCGGCGGCGAGGAGGCCGGGGCCTGGCGGCGGCGGCGGACGGCGGAGACGGGGCGGGTCGGGCGGCCGGCGGCGGCGATCGCTGGCGAGGCGCGCGAGGAGGCGGGCGGAGGACGCTGGCGGTGAGGCGGCGGAGGGCGGCGGAGGCCAGGCGAGCCGGTGGGAGGAGGAGCGCGCGGGCGTCACGGGCCCGGCGTGGCCCGGTCCGACCCGGGGCGGGCCGGATCTGGGCCCCGGGCGGCGACGGTGAGGTGGGGCGCTGGCGGCGGTGACGTGGCGTGACGCGAGCCGAGGGGAGCGGCGGCGGGGTGACGTGGAGAGCTGTCATTGGTCGGGCGATGTGGAGGCTGGCGGGTGGACATGTCCCGTGGCGGCGCGGACGTGTCCGGCGGCGCGGGATGAAGAAGACTAGGGTTTTATCCGCGAATTTGGGCGGGGAGGGCATATTTATAGATTCTGGGAGTTAGGAGAGTCCAAATGAGGCACGGTTTTCACCCACACGATCGTGATCGAACGACCGAGAGCACTGTTGGGCTGCAAGACAAAAGAGGCTTTTACGGTTACCCGGTTAACCGTTGGAGTATCAAACGAACTCCAAATGGCACGAAACTTGACAGGCAGTCTACCGGTTCTATACCAAGGCCGCTTGGCAAGCCTCGGTCCATTCTGAGAAAGTTTAACACCCGCTCATAACGAGAGACAAAAGGGGGACGCTGGAGGACATAGAAGTGCCGGATTGCAAAACGGACAACGGGGAAAATGCTCGGATGCATGAGACGAACACGTGTGTAAAATGAAATGCACATGATGACATGGAAAAATGTAACATGCAAGCAAATGACATGGCAAGGATGTCGAATAATTGGCGGACACCTAGCGCAACAAATCCGGGGCGTTACAGTACGTAGCCGAGAACTCGTGTGAAACCCCTTTTTCGTCAAGAAAGGTGTCCACATTTGCGTTCTTGAACTCTGTTCCATTGTCGCTACGAACCTTCTTGATCTTCATTTCAAATTGATTTTGGGCCTTCCTAGTGAAGTTTTTGAAGATCTTTTGGACCTACGATTTATCATCAAGAAAGAACACCCACGTAAATATTTAAAAATCATCCACTATAACTAGACCAAAAGAATTTCCACCGAGACTCTTGTAAGCGTTGGGACCAAAAAGATCCATGTGAAGTAGCTCGAGTGGCCTCCTCGTGGTCATGATGTTCTTCACGGGATGCCTTCCTCCAACCTGTTTACCTGCTTGACAAGCGCCGCAAAGTCTATCCTTATCAAATATGACATCGTTAACACCAAGGATATGATTTTCTTTAATAAGCTTGTCAAGGTTTCGCATACCAACATGACCCAATCGTCTATGCCATAACCAACCTTTAGAAGATTTAGCAATAAAGCAAGTTCTAGGTTGAGCCTTTTTAGTGAAATCAACAATGTAAAGGTCACCTCTACGAACACCGGTAAAGACCATTTTATGATTATCTCTACGAAACACTTGGCAATCTACTTCAGTAAATAGGACATTGAAACAGAAATCAGCAAGTCTAGATACTGAAAGTAAGTTGTAGCCAAGAGATTCAACGAGCATAACATTTTGAATGGAGCTATCATGTGAGATGGCCACCTTACCGAGGCCAACCACCTTACCCTTTGAGTTGTCACCGAAAGTGACATACTTTTGAGGACCATCATTTTCAGCAAGCTCATGAAACATGTCTTTACCTCCGGTCATGTGATCGGTACATCCACTATCAAGAACCCATTCCTTTTGTCTTGCCATATATCCCCGAAGATTTGCCATAAGACCAAAACGTCCCATTGCATCATCAAGATCGAAGTCACTATCATCATCCTCATCATAGTATCCATGTTCAACATCGTCATGTGGTGGATCAAATCCTAGAGAGGGTAATTCATTAGAGTGAGTTTGACAATGATCTTGCTTATGAATTTTTATAGCTTCGGAAATAATATCACCAATAATTCAAACATCTCCTTTGGCACGCATAAGATTTGTAAGCTCAAATAGACGATCACCAAACATAGGATCACTAGTATTCATCTTACTCAAGGCAATAGACTTATGGAGAATTTCATCTAGATTTTTCAAGGAATAATTTGAAAAGCGTTCCTCAATAAATTTCCATATAGTGTAGGCACACTCAAGTGTAGGCAAGTTTCTAATCAAGTTTCTAGGCAAGCCTCTAGTGATAAGATTAACAGTTCTAAGATTCCTAATCATGTCAATTGACTCATCAAGGATAGGATGCATAGGATTAACATGAGGTGCAAAAGGGCTAGCAATATACTTGTTCAAATGATATTTATTCAAAATCACAAGCATCTCATTTTTCCACTCATGAAAATACTCTCCATCAAGGATAGGCACTCTATGTCTAAGACTCCCAATAGTAGACTCATCCATCTTCCTCCAATGGTGTTTGAACCAAAGCAATGGAGACCAATGCTCTGATACCAATTGAAAGGGATCGAGAAAAGGTGTCTAGAGGGGGGTGATTAGACACTAAGTACCAAAAGTTACAGTTTTTTTAACTTCTTTAAGTTGGAGTGGAGTTTAGGCACAAGTTTAACACTCACAATACATAACAAGCAAGCATGCAAAGAGTATATGAGCAACGGAAAGTAAAGCATGAAACTTGCAAGAATGTAAAGGGAAGGGATTGGAGGATTCAAACGCAATTGGAGACACGGATGTTTTTGTCGTGGTTCCGATAGGTGGTGCTATCGTACATCCACATTGATGGAGACTTCAACCCACGAAGGGTAACAGCTACGCGAGTCCACGGAGGGCTCCACGAAGAAGCAACCTTGTCTATCCCACCATGGCCGTCGCCCATGGGTAAAACTTACAAAAAAAATTAAAGAATGAAAATAAAAAAGTTATTACTTGCCTCTCATGCCTAAAAAGGTTTTTCAAAAAGAGAAGTGATTGGAAAGTTATGCATTGAAGAAGTGAGGATCGACCTTGAGCATTTGTGTTCATGCTCACGGAAACAATGTAGAATTTTTCATGGAAGTTTCTTTGTAAATAATTATCCCCTTGTATATATCCTTTGTATTATAAAAATATTGTGCCAAGCTTTGGTTTTAGTATGATAAGATTGCTTGCTTACTATGTGCAGAACAAAAACAGAAACTTTGGCTGTAGTGCATGAATTTAATTTTTTACTGAAAAGTCAAATGGGTCTGAAACTTTTTGCACATTACTTCTGTACAATTTTTGCAAATTTTAAAATTTATTTCATAATTGTTGGAGTTACAGAAGTTTACTAAACTTTCAGATTACTACAGACTATCCTGTTCTTGACAGATTCTGTTTTTGTGTGTTGTTTGCTTATTTTGATGCATCTATGGCTAGTATGTAAGGGTATGCACCATAGAGAAGTTGGAATACAGTAGGTTTAACACCAATATAAACAAAGAATGAGTTAATTACAGTACCTTAAAGTGGTAGTTTGCTTTATTACACTAACGGATCTCATAAAGTTTTTGTTTAAGTTTTTATGAATGAAGTATTTGAAGAACGAGGAGTTACCGATGTGAGAAGAATAGAGAGAGACAAGAGTTCAAGCTTGGGGATTCCCAAAGCACCCCAAGTAAATATTTCAAAGGATACTCAAGCATCTAAGCTTGGGGATGCCCCGGTTGGCATCCCATCTATCTTCTTCAACAAATATCGGTATACCTCGGTTTTTGTTTTGTTCACATGATTTGTGTCCTTTGTGTTCTTATTTTTCTTTAATAATCATGCTAGTATGAGATAGCTCTTCATTGATTTATAGAATACTTCATGTGCTTCACTTATATCTTTTAAGTATGATCTTATAGAATTGCTCTTTGTGCTTCACTTAAATCGTTTGAGTATGGTTTTATAGAATGCTTCGTACGCTTCACTTATATATTTTGAGCTTGTATATTGGCTAGTCTATATTAATTGTAGAATGCTCCAGGAACTTCACTTATATCTTTTGGAGTATGAATAATACTATAATTTAAAGTGGGTTTGGAAGAGTGTCAACTTTAGGAATTAGTGATCCCACTATCTTAGAGGGTGTTGAATCTTCGTACGATATTTATGAAAGTGGATTTGGAAGAGTGTCAACTTTAGTTAGTATTCCACTATTTCGGAAGAGGTTCCAATTGAGTTTGAGAACAAAGTTGCTATCCATGATGCCACGGGAAATTATTATGAGGGAGGAATATGTGCTTGTAGGAGTTGCAATAATATCAACTTTCCTCTCTATGTGCTTAAAGTTTTGAAGTTATACTTGTTTTGCCTTCCTATGCTAGTTGAATTTTGTTCCTATAAATTGTGTGCTCACAAAATACCTAGGCATAGGAAGTGTGTTATATTTAAATGTGCTAGCCATATTCTTCATGATGCTCTCTTTGTGTTTCAACTCTTTTCTTTTAAGCGAGCATCATTGAAATCATCATGCCTAGCTGAAAGGCATTAAAGAAAAGCGCTTGTTGGGAGACAACCCAATATTTATCCTTACTTTTTTTGTGTGTCTACATGATTAAGCTACTGTAGTAATCATGTTTATATCTTTTGTTTCAATAAAGTGCTAAGTAAGACCTTTGGGAAGACTTGGGTGAGAGTTAATGTGATCTTGCTGTAAAAAAACAGAAACTTTGCGCTCACAAGATTAGCTGTCTTTTTTACAGAAGTGTGCTTTTGAGTTGATTCTTTTTGCAGAAGATTAATAGACAAATTCCTCACGTCCACCAATTTATTTCATAATTTTTGGAGTAGCAGAAGTATGGTTATTATTCAGATCATTACAGACTATTCTGTTTCTGACAGATTCTGTTTTCATTGCATAGTTTGCTTGTTTTCTAGTTTCTATGGCTTATATTTATCAATATAAATTGTAGAAATGATATGGTACAGTAGGCATTATGTGAAAACAGTTATGAACCTTGTCTTTTACAGTACCAAAGTGCATGGTTTACTCTTTATCATACTAACCTATCTCACAAAGTTCCATTAAGTTTTGTGTGATTGAAGTTTTCAAGTTTTGGGTGAGATATCGATATGAGAAGAATAAGGAGTGGAAAGACCCTAAGCTTGGGGATGCCCAAGGCACCCCAAGGTAATATTCAAGGAAGACTCAAGCGCCTAAGCTTGGGGATGCCCCGGAAGGCATCCCCTTTTTCGTCTTCAAAACTACCGGTACATCTTACTCGGAGCTATATTTTTATTCGTCACATGATATGTGTTTTGCTTGGAGCGTGTTTTTGATTTTACTTGCTGTTTGAATAAAATCATTGGATCTGAATATTGAATAAAAAAGGAACCCTCCCATGGCTAGTTAATTATTTGACTACTCAGTGTCCTTCACTCATATCTTTTGGAGTAGTTTGTCATTTACTCATGTGCTTCATGTATATCCTATGAGTAAATGGGGGAATGAATTGAATGTCATGAATCTGAATTTCTATATGTTTTCATATGCTTATAACATGGATAGTAATGACTTCACATATAAAGAGTATGAGGCATAAAAGTTGTTGAGAGTTGGCAAACATAGTTTTGGTCATCGTTGCAATTAATAGGAAGTAATAAGGAAAGAGAGGTTCACATACAAATATATTATTTTGGACATCTTTTATGATTTGGAGCACTCATTAAGTATGCCATGCTAAAAGAGTTGACGTTGGACAAGGAAGACAACGTAATGATTTGTGTTTTCTCACATCTCAGTTAAAGTATATTGTCATTGACCTTCCAAATATGTTGAGCTTGCCTATCCCCCTCATGTTATCCAAATTCCTTGCACCAAGTAGAGATACTACTTGTGCTTCCAAATACCCTTAAACCCAGTTTTTCCATGAGAGTCCATCATACCTATCTATGGATTGAGTAAGATCCTTCAAGTAAGTTGTCATGTTGCAGGCAATAAAAATTGCTATCTAAATATGTATGACTTATTAGTGTAGAGAAAATAAGCTTTGTACGATCTTGTTGTGGAAGCAATAAAAGCGACGGACTGCATAATAAAGGTCCACATACAAGGGGCAATATAAAGTGACGTTCTTTTGCATTAAGATTTTATGCATCCAACCCTAAACGCACATGACAACCTCTGCTTCACTCTGCAAAGGGCCTATCTTTTTGTTTTTACTTTATGCTTGAGTCAAGGTGATCCTCACCTTTCCCTTTTTTCATTTTATCCTTTGGCAAGCTCCTCGTGTTTGAAAGATCATGAAATATATATCCAATTGGATGTAAGTTAGCATGGGCTATTATTGTTGACATCACCTAAAGGTGAATACGTTGGGAGGCAACACAATAAGCCCCTATCTTTCTCAGTGTCCGGCTGAAACTCCATAACCACAAGTATTGCGTGAGTGTTAGCAATTGTAGAAGACTATATGATAGTTGAGTATGTGGATTTGCTGAAAAGCTCTATTCTTGACTCTTTATAATGTTATGATAAATTGCAATTGCTTCAATGACTGAGATTGTAGTTTGTTAGTTCTCAATGAAGTTTCTGAACCATACTTGACATTGTGAATAGATTGTTACTTGATCATGAAAAGTTTTATGAGATAAGCTACTATTATGACACATATTGATGCTACAAAAGGTGATTGAAATTATCATTGATCAAACTTGTGCACCTGCTAGCATTCACACTTCATAAATTATTTCTTTTATCATTTACCTACTCGAGGACGAGCAGGAATTAAGCTTGGGGATGCTGATACGTCTCCAACGTATCTATAATTTATGAAGTATTCATGCTTTTATATTATCCATCTATGATGTTTTATATGCATTTATATTTCATTTTATATGATTTTTGGGACTAATCTATTAACCTAGAGCCCAGTGCCAGTTTCTGTTTTCTCCTTGTTTTTATATTTTACAGAAAAGGGGTACCAAACGGAGTCCAATTGACGTGCCAATTTTTGAGGATTTTTTATGGACCAAAGAAGACCACGGAGCATCGGAGTTGGGCCAGAAGAGTCCCGGGTTGCCCACGAGAGTGGGCCCCCCCTAGGGCGCGCCCCCTATATCGTGGACAACCCGGAGACCCCCCTGACGTGAAACCAATGCCAAAAATTCCTATAAATACAGAAACCTTCGGGAATTAACCTAGATCGGAATTTCCGCCGCCGCAAGCCTTTGTAGCCACGAGAAATCAATCTAGGCCCTCTCCGGCACCCTGCCGGAGGGGGCCATCATCCTCGGAGGCCATGGAGGAGGATCTCGGAGGGGCCATCATCGCCATGAAGGCCAAGGACTAGAGGGGGAAAGCCATGGAGGAGGAAGCACAAGGGGGAGAACCTCTCCTCCTCTCTCTTGGTGGCACCAGAGTGCCATCGGGAGGGGAATCATCGCCGCGGTGATCGTCTTCATCAACATCACCATCACCATCCTCATCTCTTTTACGCGGTCCACTCTCCTGCACCCTGCTATAATCCCTACTTGAACATGGTGCTTTATGCTACATATTATGATCCAATGATGTGTTGCCATCCTATGATGTTTTGAGTAGATATCTTTTGTCCTTGGGTTGATTGATGGTCTAGATTGGTACGAGTTGTATGTCTTATTTTGGTGCTGTCCTATGGTGCCCTTCGTGTCACGCAAGTGTGAGGGATTCCCACTGTAGGGTGTTGCAATATGTTCATGATTCGCTTATAGTGGGTTGGTGAGTGACTGAAACACAAACCCGAGTAAGGGGGTTGTTGTGTATAGGATAAAGGGGACTTGATGCTTTAATGCTATGGTTGGATTTTACCTTAATGATCTTTAGTAGTTGCGGATGCTTGCTAGAGTTCCAACCATAAATGCATATGATCCAAGTAGAGAAAGTATGTCAGTTTATGCCTCTCCCTCATATGAAATTGCAATGACGACTACCGATCTTGTTAACAATTGCCCAGGACAATTCCGCACACCGATCCATCATTATTCCACACTCGCTATTTATATTATTTAGTAATATATTCTAACTTTATGATAACAACACCTACTTTTATATTTTAGCTCTCCGATATCATATAAAGTTATCCTCTTCATACCCACAACGTAGTTTTATTTCTCGTTTCTGGTTGGAAGCAAACGTTCGGTGTACGTAGAGTCGTATCAGTGGTAGATAGGGCTTGAGAGAATATTGATCTTACCTTTAGCTCCTTGTGGGTTCGACACTCCATACTTATCACTTCCACCTTTGAAATTTGCTACGATGATTCCCTGCACTTGGGGATTATCACCACCCACGCCAGCCGGGCTTCGCCCGGCGGCGCACTCCGGTGGCGGCAGGTGGGATGGAGGGTTGGGGGAGGGTCGCTGGCCCGCGGTGGCTAGGGTTCGCCCTGCCGCCCGCGAGAGCGGCACGGGCGAGAGGATTCCTTTTTTGATACAATTTTTCCATCAACCAAATTATTAAGCTACTACTTGCTTAATTTTAAATTAAATGTCGCTGATTTCATATAATTTATTTTCTAAGAATAGGCAGTACGCACTAGTGTTTGTATTGTCAAAGATATGGCATAATCTTAAAAAAAGAGCGGAATGCCAGATTTTTAGGCATGGCAATTCAATGTTTTTCATGGCAATTTATGTTGGTGTGAAGATAAATTTAGTTAGCAAACATGACAATTTCATGGCAAGATAATGAACTGAGGCAGATTCGGGTCAAAGGTGCCAATCATGAAACTTGAATCTAATTTGGCTCCGTGGTAAGCACGGTGATGGGTAGAATAGTCGGTGTGTCTTTTCATCGTAGCACCAAGCCAAAGTCCAGATGAGATTGTGACAGCAATGGTATTGATAGTGAAGGTCATAGCATTATTCTCTTACTAGTCAAATGATGTTGATGGCGGACATGTGCAGCTCCATCCATCTATATAACCTCATGCCTATACCGTGCATTATGTGCAGCATCACATCGTGTTGTTGTTAACTCCGACAATATGAAAGTAATTCACATAATGAAGAATGAAGGACATTCACAACAATGTTTGATGATTGTTTTTTTATGACTTGTGTTTTTCACTTAGATTTGAACATTGTAATAAGGAAGCAAATAAAGTAGCTGACGAACTTGCTAGGCTATCTAAATTTTATGAGACTAAGAATTGGTTCGAGAAGTCTATGAGTGATATTGTAAATCTTTCTATTGACGATGTAACCGTTATTTCTATTAAATAAAGGAAGGGCAATGGCGTTTTGGAGGCCGAACTCCATGTAGGCCTTTATTTTTGAAAAAATCAAATTCAAACTTTAATGTTTTAAAAAATTCTGGAAAAAATGCGTGTATGTAAGGATGTTACCCCACATGCGTGTAAAATTTCATGATGAAATACGTTGAAATGCAACCTGTGCAAAAAAGACAAATTCACGTCCTGGGAGGATGAATAGTATCATGTGTTAAATAGCCCCACATTTGTCTTTTTTGCACAACCCTCATTTCAACGTATTTTGCCTTGAAAATTTACACACATGTGTGTTATGCCTTCATGTATATCTGTACTTTTTTTCAGATTTTTTTTGAAATGTAAGAATAAGAATTTTAGTAAAATTTGAATTTTGAATCTGGAGGCCTCAAGTGAGCTCGGTCATCAAAGGCAGTTTCCGAGTTTTGTTTAAGAAAAAAGAGAGAGAAAGACATAAGGTAAATGGCGATCCTGGAACTTGGATTGGCTCCGTGGTAAGCACGGTGAGTGGGTCGAATAGTCGGGGTGTCTTTTCGTCGTAGGTACCACCAAGCCAAAGTCCAGATGAGATTGTGACAGCTTTGGTATTGATAGTGAAGGTCGTATCATTATTCTCTTACTTATAGTCAAATGATGTTGGTGGCGCACATGTGCAGCTCCATCCATCTTATATAACCTCATGCCTATACCGTGCATTATGTGCAGCATCACATCAGCTTCTATTGCCGGGTTTCTTCGCCCGACTCGAGACGTGAGAGCTATGGTTCTTGGAGCGTTCTTTGCAAGTGCAGCCTCGGTGCCATGGAGACGGTGCCTCCTCCTGCTCCCGACCCTTGTGCTCCTGTGGCAGCTCTGCCGGTTGCTGCACCGGCTGTGGTGGCGGCCGCGGTGCCTCGAGCGGGAGCTCCGGTCCAAGGGCCTCCGCGGCACGTCCTACCGCTTCCTAACCGGCGACCTCAGGGAACAAGGCCGGCGGAACAAGGACGCCTGGTCGAGGCCGCTCCCGCTGCGGTGCCACGACATCGCCCCTCGCGTGGCACCACTCCTCTGCGATTCCGCCCGGGAGCACGGCAAGGTGAGCCTCTCGTGGTTCGGCCCGATCCCCAAGGTAACCATCGCCGACCCGGAGCTTGCCAAGAGCGTGCTGTCCGACAAGTCCGGGCACTTCGAGAAGCCCAAGTTCCCGGCGATGTGGAAGCTGCTCGCCAACGGTCTCTTGAACCACGAGGGCGATAAGTGGGTCAAGCACAGGCGGCTCCTCAACCCTGAGTTCCATGAGGAGAAGATCAAGGTACCAGTCTCAGTCTCAGTTTCAGTTTCAGTGCATATTCTCCGAGAACCATTTACTGCTATACAATTGACATGTGGAATGGAATACGACTGTGCAGTGCATGCTGCCAGAGTTTTCGGCGTGCTGTGAAGAGTTGGTGGGCAGATGGACGGAGTCCATCGGCTCCAGTGGAGGTACGCACGAGCTGGATATTTGGCCGGAGCTCAAAATCCTGGCCGGAGATGTCATTTCCCGCACCGCATTCGGCAGCAGCTACCTTGAAGGAATGAAGATATTTCAGCTGCAAACCGAGCAAGCAGAGCACCTCATCACAAACATTCGGAGGATTCTCATTCCCGGCTACTTGTGAGTTACTACCAACTGAATTTACAGTTTTCCTTTTTCTTTATGCGGGGAACTGAAATTACAGTTACACTTGTAATAACTTAACAAGGAACATTCTTTGTAACAGTTGCACTTGTAATAACTTAAAAATGAACATTCTTTGTAATGGGAAGTGCATGCTACATTTCAGATCTTTGCCAACCCCAAACAATAAAAGGATGTATCAGGTCAACAACGAGGTTGAATCGATTCTACGGGGTTTAATTGCAAAAAGAACTAAAGCTGTCAAGGAAGGAGAAAGCACCAAAGATGACTTACTTGGCTTATTGCTAGAGTCAAACATGAGGCACACATATGACAATGGTCAATCCAGCATGGGGATGACAATTGAAGATGTCATCGAGGAGTGCAAGACGTTCTACTTTGCAGGAATGGAGACAACATCAGTACTACTCACGTGGACCATGATCGTTCTAAGCATGCATCCGAAGTGGCAGGACCGTGCAAGGGAGGAGGTCCTAGGTTTATTTGGGAAAAACAAACCTGAATACGAAGGTCTAAACCGACTTAAAATGGTAAATATTGAATTGCCAGTACTTCATTTTTTGATCCTCTATATGATGACACCAACTTTTCTATCGGAGGTATATGCCCCCCTTTCCTTATACGTTTGTAATTTGCATGCAGGTGACCATGATCCTTTACGAGGTTCTTCGGTTGTATCCTCCAAGCATTCATTTTAGCCGGAAGACATGCAAGGAGGTGCTAATCGGAGACAAAAGGTACCCAGCTGGCATGATGATTGAGCTCTCCGTACTACTCATGCACCATGACCCTGACATTTGGGGAAGCGATGTGCATGAATTCAAGCCGGAGAGGTTCGCTGAGGGGATCTCCAAAGCGTCCAAGAATTCAGGCGCGTTTCTCCCATTCGGCTGGGGGCCACGGATTTGCATCGGCCAGAATTTTGCGCTTACTGAGGCCAAGATGGCGATTTGCATGATCCTTCAACGTTTCGACTTCGTGCTTGCCCCGTCCTATATTCATGCGCCATATACCGTGGTAACACTACATCCAATGCATGGCGCACAAATTAGGCTTGGACTCATCTAATTCCTTTCACATTTGGTGGTGTGTCCTTTGATTTTCTTTGACAAATGTATGTGTGTGGTGTAACTGAGTGTTGAAGCTATCAGATCTAATTCAATAATGAGATCCTGGTTGCCGTAATACGGATATGAAATATATGGTGCGTTTTATAAGAAATATCAATTTGATTACTAAATGGATTATCAGTAATAGGCCAATTAGCCTGCTTATTGGGTTTTTCTGTTGCAGACGGTTTCTCAGACAACACCGTGGACGATGAACTCAAACAACCCACACGGTTTCTAGAAAGTAGGCGTGTTGGATCAATGAAGAATCACACATGACTTCGGCCAGAGAATTGTTTGTGTTAGGCCACCTTGCACAAAGGTTTGCACATAAAAAATCGTGTGTGATATACATACGAGCGTTTTTCTGAGATTCACTGTGTGGGATGTATATATGAACGGAAATGATTGGGCCTGCATAATTGTCTCTGATGCCTCGCCTGATCACACAGGAGCTCATTTTGCCCAGCGTGTGCGACCGAAGGACCTTTTCCCGACGGTTTCTAGGTCGTGTGAGAAGGACCCCCCCCTATCGCCCACACAAGCAAGGTGACGGTTTAAAACTCTGTCGCGGAAAAGGAGTTAAAACCGTTTGTATAGCACGTCTATGCACCAGTGTATGGTACGCACTATCACACATAAACCTCTGTATATCTGAAGGAAATATGCCCTAGAGGCAATAATAAAGTTATTGTTTTATATTTCCTTATATCATGATAAATGTTTATTATTCATGCTAGAATTGTATTAACCGGAAACTTAATACATGTGTGGATACATAGACAAAATACCATGTCCCTACTAATCCTCTACTAAACTAGCTCATTAATCAAAGATGGTTAAGTTTCCAAACCATAGACATGTGTTGTCATTTGATGAACGAGATCACATCATTAGGAGAATGATGTGATGGACAAGACCCATTTGTTAGCTTAGCATTAATATCGTTCAGTTTTATTACTAATGCTTTCTTCATGTCAAATACATATTCCTCTAACTATGAGATTATGCAACTCTCGGATACCGGAGGAATACCTTGTGTGCTATCACATGTCACAACGTAACTGGGTGATTATAAATATGCTCTACAGGTATCTCCGAAGGTGTTTGTTGGGTTGGCATAGATCCAGATTAGGATTTGTCACTTCGAGTATCAGAGAGGTATGTCTGTGCCCTCTCGGTAATATACATCATAAGAAGCCTTGCAAGCAAAGTGACTAATGAGTTAGTTGCAGGATGATGTATTACGGAACGAGTAAAGAGACTTGCTGGTAACGAGATTGAACTAGGTATGAAGATACTGACGATCGGATCTCGGGCAAGTAACATACCGATGGACAAAGGGAATAACGTATGTTTTCATAACGGTTCGACCGATAAAGATCTTCATAGAATATGTGGGAGCCAATATGAGCATCTAGGTTTCACTATTGGTTATTGATGGAGAAGTGTCTCGGTCATGTCTACATAGTTCTCGAACCCGTAGGGTCCGCACGCTTAACGTTTGATAACGATATTGTATTATATGAGTTATGTGATTTGGTGACCGAATGTTGTTCGGAGTCCCGGATGAGATCACAGACATGACGAGGAGTCTCGAAATGGCCGAGGGGTAAAGATTGATATATAGGACGATAGTATTCGGACACCGGAAGTGTTCCAGAGGGTACCGGGTACATATCGGGTCACCAGAAAGGAGTTTCGGGCAACCCCGGCAAATATATGGGCTTAATGGGCTGAGGGAGGGACAGACCAGCCCACAAGGGGTTGGTGCGCCCCTTTCCCTGGTCGCAGGCCCTGGAGGAAGGAAAGAAGGGGGCGCCACCTCCTCCTTCCTTTCTCACTTGGTGGGAGAAAGGAAAAGGGGAGGCGCCACCTCCTCCTTCCTCCCCCTCATCGCCAAAAGAAGGAAAGGGGGCACCGGCCTAGGGTAGGAGCCCAAGTAGGATCCCTCCTACTTGGGGCGCCCCTAGGGCTGCTTCTCCCTCCCTCCCACCTATATATACATGGGGAGGGGGCGCCTAGAACACACACCAACAATCGTTAGCCATGTGCGGCGCCTCCCTCCACAGATTACACCCTCGGTCATATTCTCGTAGTGCTCAGGTGAAGCCCTGTGCGGATTACTTCACCATCACCATCACCACGTCGTCGTGCTGACGAAACTCATCTACTTCCTCGACACTCTGGTGGATCAAGAGTTCAAGGGACGTCATCGAGCTGAGCGTGTGCAGAACTCAGAGGTGACGCACGTTCGGTGCTTGATCGGTCGGAATGAGAAGAAGTTCGACTACATCAACCGTGTTGTCAAACGCTTCCGATTTCAGTCTACGAGGGTACGTACACACACTCTCCCCCTCTCATTTCTATGCATCTCCTAGATAGATCTTGCGTGAGCGTAGGATTTTTTTTTGAAATTGCATGCTATGTTTCCCAACAGTGGCATCCAAGCCAGGTCTATGCATGGATGATATGCACGAGTAGAACACAAAGAGTTGTGGGTGGTGATCATCATACTTCTTACCACCAATGTATTATTTTGATTCGGCGGTATTGTTGGATGAAGATGAATGAAATATGCCCTAGAGGCAATAATAAAGTTGTTATTTTATATTTCCTTATTCATGGTAAATGTTCATTATTCATGCTAGAATTATATTAACCGGAAACTTGATACATGTGTGGATACATAGACAAAACACCGTGCCCCTAGTATGCCTCTACTTGACTAGCTCATTAATCAAAGATGGTTAAGTTTCCTAACCATAGACATGTGTTGTCATTTGATGAACGAGGTCACACCATTAGGAGAATGATGTGATGGACAAGACCCATTCGTTAGCTTAGCATTATGATCGTTCAGTTTTATTGCTACTGCATCTTCATGTCAAATACATATTCCTCCGACTATGAGATTATGCAACTCCCGGATACCGGAGGAATACCTTGTGTGCTATCAAATGTCAGAATGTAATTGGGTGATTATAAAGATGCTCTATAGGTATCTCCGACGGTGTTTGTTGGGTTGGCATAGATCGAGATTAGGATTTGTCACTCTAAGTATCGGAGAGGTATCCCTGGGCCCTCTCGGTAATGCACATCATAAGAAGCCTTGCAAGAAAAGTGACTAATGAGTTAGTTACAAGATGATTCATTACGAAACGAGTAAAGAGACTTGCTGGTAACGAGATTGAACTAGGTATGAAGATACCAATGATCGAATCTCGGGCAAGTAACATACCGGTGACAAAGTGAATAATGTATGTTGTCATAACGGTTCACCCGATAAAGATCTTCGTAGAATATGTGGGAGCCAATATGAGCATCCAGGTTCCGCTATTGTTATTGACCAGAGAGGTGTCTTGGTCATGTCTACATAGTTCTCGAACCCGTAGGGTCCGCATGCTTAACGTTCGATGACAATTTTGTATTATATGAGTTATGTGATTTGGTGTCTGAATGTTGTTCAGAATCCCGGATGAGATCACGGACATGACGAGGAGTCTCGAAATGGTCGAGAGGTAAAGATTGATATATAGGACGATAGTATTCGGACACAAGAAGTGTTCCAGGGGTACCGAGTACGTATCGGGTCACGTGAAGGGATTCCGGGCACCCCCCCCGGCAAACTATATGGGCCTAATGGGCCAAGAGAGGGATAGACCAGCCCCTAAGGGGCTGGTGCGCCCCCCTATAGGCCGAAATAGGAGGAGAAGGAAAGGAGGGAAGGGAGTAGGAAAGGGGAGGATTCGGCCTCCCCCTTTCCTTCCCTCCGCCTCTCTTTCCTTCCTCTCCGATACTTATGGAAGGGGGATGCCGACTTGGAGGAGGCGCCGAAGTAGGATCCCTCCTACTTGGGGCGCCCCTTGCTGCTTCCCTCTCTCCCCCACCTATATATTTGTTTGGGGGGGGGAGCATGCTAGAACACACAACATTGATTCATAGCCTTGTGCGGCGCCCCCTCTCCAGAGTTTACGCCTCTGGTCATATTCACGTAGTGCTTAGGCGAAGCCCTGCATGGATAACTTCACCATCACCATCACCACACCGTGGTGCTGACGGAACTCTTCTACTTCCTCGACACTCTGCTGGATCAAGAATTCGAGGGATGTCATCGAGCTGAACGTGTGCTGAACTCGGAGGTGCCATACGTTTGGTACTTGATGGTCGGAACGAGAAGAAGTTCGAGTACATCAACCGCATTGGCAAACGCTTCCGCTTTCTATGCATCTCCTAGATAAATCTTGCGTGATTGCGTGAATGTAGGAATTTTTTTGAAGTTGCATGCTATGTTTCCCAATAGTGGCATCCGAGCCAGGTCTATGCATAGATGATATGCATGAGTAGAACACCAAGAGTTGTGGGCGGTGATCATGATAGTGCTTACCACCAATGTCTTATTTTGATTCGGTGGTATTGTTGGATGAAGCGGCCTGGACCAACCTTACATGAGCATGTTCATGAGACCGGTTCCACCGACAGACATGCAACTAGTTTTGCATAAAGGTGGCTGGCGGGTGTCTGTTTCTCTGATTGTAGTTGAATCGAATTTGACTGTGGCCGGTCCTTGTTGAAGGTTAAAACAGCAAACTTGATAAATCACCATTGTGGTTTTGTGCAGTAGGTAAGAATGGTTCTTGCTAGAAGCCCGTGGCAGCCACATAAAACTTGCAACAACAAAGTAGAGTATGTCTAACTTGTTTTTGTAGGGCATGTTGTGATGTGATATGGTCAAGACATGATGTCATATACGTTGTTTTATGAGATGATCATGTTTGTAAAAGTTATCGGCAACAGACAGGAGCCTTACGGTTGTCGCTTTATTGTATGAAATGCAAACGTCGTGCAATTGCTTTACTTTATCACTAAGCGGTAGCGATAGTTGTAGAAGCAATAGTTGGTGAGACGACCACGACGCTACGGTGGAGATCAAGGTGTCGAGCCGGTGACGATGGAGATCATGACGATGCTTTGGAGATGGAGATCAAAAGCACAAGATGACGATGGCCATATCATGTCACATATTTTGATTGCATGTGATGTTTATCTTTATGCATCTTATTTTGTTTAGTACGGCGGTAGCACTATAAGATGATCCCTTAACCAAATTTCAAGGTATAAGTGTTCTCCCCGAGTATGCACCGTTGCGACAGTTCTTCGTGGCTGAGACACCATATGGTGATCGGGTGTGATAGGCTTTACGTTCACATACAACATGTGCAAGCCAGTTTTGCACATGCGAAATACTCGGGTTAAACTTGACGAGCCTAGCATGTACAGACATGGCCTCGGAACACTGGAGACCGGAAGGTCGAACGTGAATCATATAGTAGATATGATCAACATAGAGATGTTCACCTTTGATGACTACTCCATCTCACGTGATGATCAGACATGATTTAGTTGATTTGGATCACATATCATTTAGATGACTTGAGGGATGTCTATCTAAGTGGGAGTTCATAAGTAATATGATTCATTGAACTTAATTTATCATGAACTTAGTCCTGATAGTTTTTGCATATCTATGTAGTAAATCAATGGCCTGTGCTACCGTTCCCTTGAATTTTAATGCGTTCCTAGAGAAAGCTAACTGGAAAGATGATGGTAGCAACTACACGGACTGGGTCCGTAACTTGAGGATTATCCTCATTGCTGCACAGAAGAATTATGTCCTTGATGCACTGCTAGGTGAAAGGCCTGCTGTAGGAGCAGATGCTGATGTTATGAACGTTTGGCAAGCTCGATCTGATGACTACTCGATAGTTCAATGTGCCATGCTTTACGACTTAGAATCGGGACTTCAAAGACATTTTGAACGTCATGGGCCATATGAGATGTTCCAGGAATTGAAGTTAATATTTCAAGCAAATGCCTGACTTGAGAGATATGAAGTCTCCAACAAGTTCTATAGATGGAGGAGTACAATTCTATCAGTGAACACATACTCAGAATGTCTGGATATCATAATCACTTGACTCAGCTGGGAGTTAATCTTCCAGATGATTGTGTCATTGGCAGAGTTCTTCAATCACTGCCACCAAGCTAGAAAGGCTTCGTGATGACCTATAATATGCAAGGAATGGAAAAGACTATTCCCGAGCTCTTCGCAATGCTCAAAGATGCGGAGGTATAACTCAAGAAGGAGGATCAAGTGTTGATGGTTAACAAGACCACTAGTTTCAAGAAAAAAGGCAAGGGGAAGAAGGGGAACTTCAAGAAGAATGGCGCAAGTTGCCACTCCCGGGAAGAAGCCCAAAATTGGACCTAAGACTGAAACTGAGTGCTTCTACTGCAAAGGGACTGGTCATTGGAAGCGGAATTATGATCGTTCGTTAGCTTAGCATTATGATCGTTCAGTTTTATTGCTACTGCTTTCTTCATGTCAAATACATATTGCTCCAACTATGAGATTATGCAACTCCTGGATACCGAAGGAATCTCCGAAGGTGTTTGTTGGGTTGGCATAGATTCAGATTAGGATTTGTCACTCCGAGTATCTGAGAGGTATCTCTGGGCCCTCTCGGTAATGCACATCATAAGAAGCCTTGCAAGCAAAGTGACTAATGAGTTAGTTACATGATTATGCATTATGGAATGTGTCAAGAGACTTTCCGGTAACGATATTGAACTAGGTATGAAGATACCAACGATCGAATCTCGGGCAAGTAACATACCAATGACAAAGGGAATAATGTATGTTGTCATAATGGTTCGACCGATAAAGATCTTCATAGAATATGTGGGAACCAATATGAGCATCCAGGTTTTGCTATTGGTTATTGACCGGAGAGGTGTCTCGGTCATGTCTACATAGTTTTCGAACCCATAGGGTCCGCACGCTTAAGGTTTGATGATGATTTTGTATTATATGAGTTATGTGATTTGGTGACCGAATGTTGTTCGGAGTCCCAGATGAGATCACAGACATGACGAGGAGTCTCGAAATGGTCGAGAGGTAAAGGTTGGTATATAGGACGATAGTATTTAGACACCAGGAGTGTTCCGGGGGTACTGGGTACATATCGGGTCACCGGAAGGGGTTCCGGGCACCCTCCGGCAAACTATATGTGCCTAATGGGCCAAGAGAGGGATAGACCAGGCCCTAAGGGGCTGGTGCGCCCCCATATAGGCCGAAATATCAGGACAAGGAAAGGACGGAATGGAGAAGGAAAGGGGAGGATTTGGCCTCCCCCTTTCCTTCCCTCCCCCTCTCTTTCCCTCCCCCTCCGATACTTACGGAAGGGGGGAGGCCGACTTGGAGGAGGCACCCAAGTAGGACCCCTCCTACTTTGGGCGCCCCTTGCTGCTCCCCTCCCTCTCCCACCTATATATATGTGGGGGGTACCGTTAGAACACACAACATTGATTCCTAGCCGTGTGCGGCGCCCCCCCTCCACAATTTACGCCTCCGGTCATATTCACGTAGTGCTTAGGCGAAGCCCTGCGGGTATAACTTCACCATAACTGTCACCACACCATCATGATGACGGAACTCTTCTACTTCCTCGACACTCTGCTAGATGAAGAGTTCAAGGGATGTCATCGAGCTGAACGTGTGCAGAACTCGGAGGTGCCATATGTTCGGTACTTGATCGGTCGGAACGAGAAGAAGTTCGACTACATCAACCGCGTTAGCAAATGCTACCGCTTTCGGTCTATGAGGGTACGTGGATACACTCTCCCCCTCTCGTTTCTATGCATCTCCTAGATAGATCTTGCGTGAGCGTAGGAATTTTTTTAAATTGCATGATATGTTTCCCAACAAAAGCGGCCCGGACCAACCTTACATGTCCACGTTCATGAGACCGGTTCCACCGACAGACATGCAACTAGTTTTGCATAAAGGTGGCTGGCGTGTGTCTATTTCTCCAACTTTAGTTGAATCGAATTTGACTGCGTCTGGTCCTTGTTGAAGGTTAAAACAACAAACTTGATAAATCACTGTTGTGATTTTATGCAGTAGGTAAGAACGATTCTTGCTAGAAGCCCGAAGCAGCCACGTAAAACTTGCAAGAACAAAGTAGAGGACGTCTAACTTGTTTCTGCAGGGCATGTTGTCATGTGATATGGTCAAGACATGATGTGATATACGTTGTTGTATGAGATGATCATGTTTTGTAAAAGTTATCAGCAACTGACAGGAGCCTTATGGTTGTCGCTTTATTGTATGAAATGAAAACGCCATGTAATTGCTTTACTTTACGACTAAGCATTAGCGATAGTTGTATAAGCAATAGTTGGTGAGATGACCACGACGCTCCAATGGAGATCAAGGTGTCGAGCTGGTGACGATGGAGATCATGACGATGCTTTGGAGATGGAGATCAAAAGCACAAGATGATGATGGCCATATCATGTCACATATTTTGATTGCATGTGATGTTTATCTTTTTTGCATCTTATTTTTCTTAGTACGATGGTAGCATTATAAGATGATCCTTTAACTAAAATTTCAAGGTAGAAGTGTTCTCCCTGAGTATGCACCATTGCGACAGTTCTTCGTGCTGAGACACCAAGTGATGATCGGGTGTGATAGGCTCTACTTTCACATACAACGGGCGCAAGATAGTTTTGCACATGCGGAATACTCGGGTTAAACTTGACGATTGATACGTCTCCGTCGTATCTATAATTTTTGATTGTTTCATGCCAATATTATTCAACTTTTACATACTTTTGGTAACTTTTTATATGATTTTTTTGGACTAACTTATCCAGTGCCCAGTGCCACTTCCTGTTTGTTGCCTGATTTTGTATCATGGAAAATCCATATCAACGAAGTCCAAATGTGATGAAACTCCATGGAGAATTATTTTGGAATATTTGTGATTTTTGGGAGTTGGAATTGCCGCAAATGGAGGTCCACACGGACCATGATACACCAGGGCGCGCCCCAGGCCCCTGGCACGTGGTGGTGTATGCTGCTCACCTCGTACGTTGGTTGGATCTCTACTTCGGGCACAAGGAAGCTTATATCGGGAAAAAACGTGTAAAAAGATCAGCGCAATCGGAGTTACGAATCTCCGGGAATATAAGAAACGGTTTTTGGCCAGATCTGGGGCAGCGCGAAACAGAAGAGAACAGAGAGGGAGATCCAATCTCGGAGGGGCTCCTGCCCCTCTACCACCATGGAGACCAAGGACCAAAGAGGGTACTCTCCTCCCATCTAGGGGGGAGGCCAAGGAAGAAGAAGGAGGGGGCTCTCTCCCCCTCGCTTACGGTGGCGCTGGAGTGCCGCCGGGGCAACGATCGGGACGACGATCTACATCAACAATCTTGCTACCGTAAACACCAACTTCCCCCCCTCTATGCAGCGGTGCAACACCTCTTCTCCCTGCTGTAATCTATACTTAAACATGGTGCTCAACTCCATATATTATTTCCCAATGATCAATGGTTATCCTATGATGTTTGAGTAGATCTGTTTTGTCCTATGGGTTAATCGTGATCTTGGTGGTATGATTGTATATTTTATTTTGGTGCTGTCCTGTGGTGCCCTTCGTTCTCGCGCAAACGTGAGGGCCCCCGCTGTAGGGTGTTGCAATATGTTCATGGTTTGCTTATTGTTAGTGTTGCGGGGATGACAGCAGCCTAAACGCAGATAAGTGGGTCATGGCATATGGGAGTAAAGAGGACTTGATACTTAATGCTATGGTTGGGTTTCACGACCTTAATGATCTTTAGTAGTTGAGGATGCTTGCTAGAGTTCCAATCGTAAGTGCATATGATCCAAGTAGAGAAAGTATGTTAGCTCATGCCTCTCCCTCATATAAAATTGCAAGAATGATTACCGGTACTTGTTATCGATTGCCTAGGGACAAATGACTTTCTTGTTGAAAAAAGCTATCTCCTTTTACTACCCTGCAATTTATCCGTAGTTTTATTCTTGCAATTTACTCGTAGTTTTATTGTTGCAACATAGTTTCATACTTGTTCTAGGTAAAGCAAACATCAAGTGTGCGTAGAGTTGTAACGGTGGTCGATAGAACTTGAGAGAATATTTGTTCTGCCTTTAGCTCCTCGTTGGGTTCGACACTCTTATTTATTGAAGAAGGCTACAAACAATCCCCTATACTTGTGGGTTATCAAGACCTTTTTCTGGCGCCGTTGTCGGGGAGCAATAGCGTGGGGTGAATATTCTTGTGTGTGCTTGTTTGATTTATCACTAGGTAGTATTTATTTTGTGCTCTTGTTTTCTATCTTTAGTTATGGGTAGGAAATGCAAAATACCAAAAAAAATTAGCTGTACCTACTAAACCAATGGTTGAAGAACCACCCAAAATATATCATACTACTGAAGCTTTCTAGTTGGATCATCTTCGATCCATTTGTGCTCGTGCTAAAAACCCAACTAACTTAGTTGAGGGAAAATCATTAGATGAGCATGCTTGTTTTGTGCGACACCGTTTATCTCAAGAAGGGAAACTTTTACAGCATCAAATTAATACTATGCAATGCTATGCTTGGAATTTATGTGAATTATATGATTTTACTTGTTGTTCTGAAGACCCTAAGAAACACCTTCCCTATCAATGTGAGTTTATTGATAATGGAATCATATCTTCTTATGACAAAGGTGTTTATAATTACTTTGATATTGAACAAATTTAAGAATTTATTGCTTTTAAGGGTTCTTATGAAATTGCTTCTTTGATTGAAAAGTATGATGCTATTCTTTACAAATCTGAAAATCTTGCCATACTTAAATATTTTGATGATAATTATGCTTCTAATGCCTATGTTAAACCATATATTGAGGACTCCTCCGCTGTCCAAGAAGAGACTAACATCTTGCAGGAGACTATGGAAGAAGGAATTGATGAAACTGTGAGCTCATTTAATGAAAATGATGAGGAGAGTGAAGAACAAAAGGAGGAAGAGCGGATTAGCTACTCGTGCCCACCTTCTAATGAGAGTAACCCTCCAACTCATACATTGTTTAATGTCCCTTCATTCTTACAGAAGGATGGATGCCATGATAATTGCTATGATCTCGTTGATTCATTTGAAATATCCCTTTTTGATGAACTTGATGCTTGTTATGCTTGTGGCCAAGATGGCAATTTAAATTATGCTTATGGAGATGAACTTGCCATTGTTCCTTATGTTAAACATGAAATTGTTGCTATTGCACCCACACATGATAGTCCTATTATCTTTTTGAATTCTCGCAACTACACTATATCGGAGAAGTTTGCTCTCATTAAGGATTATATTGATGGGTTGCCTTTGCACGTGATGATTTTGATGAATATAATATGCAGGTGCTTGCTGCTCCCACTTGCAATTATTATGAGAGAGGAACTACATCTCCACCTCTCTATGTTTCCAACACGATAAAATTGCAAGAAACTAATTATGCTATGTATTGGCCTTTACTTGATGTGCATGAATTGTTCTTGTATGACATGCCGATGCATAGGAAGAGAGTTAGACTTCGTCATTGCTTGATATATGTTGCTTTGTGCTCACTAATAAATGCCAAATCATTATTAATTAAAATTGGCTTTGATATACCTTGGGATCCGGGTGGATTCATTACTTGAGCACTTTATGCCTAGCTTAATGGCTTTAAAGAAAGCACTGCCAGGGAGACAACCCAGAAGTTTTAGAGAGTCATTTATATCTGTTGAGTGCTTTTATAAAGTTTAAAAACAAAAATATAGAGGGGAACACAAAAATTTTCAAAAAGGAAAGTGAAAGTGAGAGAGACAAGCACTGTTGAAGTGGGGGAGCTCCTTGAACTTTGTTCATGCTCACGAAAACTTTGTGAATCTTAATTACAGAAAATTTTCAAAAAAAATCCCCTTGTACAATTCCATTGTATTATAAAAATAATGTGCCAAGATTTGCCTTTAGGATGTTTAAATTGCTTGTTTGTTTGTGCGGTGCAAAATAGAAACTTTGGCTGTAGTGTGCGATTTTACATTTTTTACTAGAACTTCAAACGGTTCTGAAACCTTTTGCACTGTCCTTATATACAAAATATTTATTTTTTCTAATTTTCTCAGAAAATTTAGAGTTACAAAAATATAGTGGATGTTCAAATCTTTAAAGACTGTCCTGTTTTCACAGATTGCTGTTATAGCTTCATTATTTGCGTATGTTTGAATTCTTGTTGAAGCCTCCTTGACTTGGGGCCATAGAATTGTGACAGCATACAGTGAGTAATGTTTGTTTATAATTATACAATAATGTTGCAGCAGTACATGATGGGATTTCATTGCCATTTTCACTAACCCAATAGTTTTGTGTGGATGAAGTGTTCGAAGATCGAGGAGGTCTCGATATTAGGAGAAGGAGGAGAGGCAAGAGCTCAAGCTTGGGGATGACCAAGGAACCCCAAGTAAATATTCAAGGAGACTCAAGCATCTAAGCTTGGGGATGCCTCGAATGGCATCCCATCTTTCTTCAACAAGTATCGATATGTTTTCGGATTTGTTTCGTTCATGTGATATGTGCAAATCTTGGAGCATCTTTTGCATTTAGTTTTCACTTTGCTTTTATGCACCATGCTGGTATGAGATAGTCCATGGTTCATTTATAGAATGCTCATTGTACTTCACTTATATCTTTTGAGTATGGCTTTATAGAATGCTTCATGTGCTTCAATATCATTTGAAGTTTGGATTACCTGTTTCTCTTCATATAGAAAACCGATGATCGTAGAATGCTCTTTTGCTTCACTTATATTTGTTAGAGAATGATCTTTTGTATAAAGAATTGAAATCTCATGCTTCACTTATATCTATTTAGACAATCAACATGAATTGGTCAATTGCATGGTTAGTCACAAAATCCTACATAAAACTTATGGATCACTGAATATGATATGTTTGATTCCTTGCAATAGTTTTGTGATATAGAGATGATAAATATGTGGGAAGTACTAGTAAACGGTTGTGGTCAAGTAAGAATACTGGTGTTAAGGTTTGTGATTCCTGAAGCATGCACGTATAGTCTCTCGTTATGCTATGAAAGTTGGAGCGCAATTTATCCTTGATTGTCTTCCTTATGAGTGGCGGTCGGGGACGAGCGATGGTCTTTTCCTACCAATCTATCCCCCTAGGGGCATGCGTAGTAGTACTTTGCTTCGAGGGCTAATAAACTTTTGCAATAAGTATATGAGTTCTTTATGACTAATGTGAGTCCATGGATTATACACACTCCTACCTTTCCGCAATTTGCTAGCCTCTACGGTACCGTGCATTGCCCTTTCTCACATTGAGACGTGGTGCAAACTTCGCTGGTGCATCCAAACCCCGTGATATGATACGCTCTATCACACATAAGCCTTATTATATCTTCCTCAAAACAGCCACCATACCTACCTATTATGGCTTTTCCATGGCCATTCTGAGATATATTGCCATGCCACTTCCACTGCTTCCGTTTGATGACTTGAGTATTCATTGTCATACTGCTTTGCATGATCATATAGCTGACATAGTAGTTGTGGCTCACCCACTGCGCATCATTTTTCATACATGTTACGCTGGATCATCTATCAAAGGCATTCATATAGAGTCATAGTTCGTTATAGGTATCGAGTTGTAACTTTTATTCCTTTTGAGTTATAAGTAAATAGAAGTGTGATGATCATGGTCGGCGTTCTGGGAACGGGGGTCCCTAGACTTGCCGCCTGCGGCCCATGGCGTGGCTCCACCAGTGGCCCAGTATGGCCCGTCTTCGTCAACCAACAGTAAAGACCCTCGCGAGGGGCCAAGCCTCGCGAGGTGGACGACACAAGGCCTCCTCAAGAGCGGCCTCACCAGGCAGGCTCGTGAGGGACGAAGAGATCAAGGCAAGGGGTAGCTCGTGAGGTTCACGTGACGCAAGCCATGACGACCAAGGCCAGGCGGGCGCCAGGCAGGCGCCAGTGTGCGCAGTGTCCTCATTTCCCCTTTGGTGCTAAGGGGGCAAGTGCAGGCACGGAGTACCGAGGCATCAGGAAAAGGTTTCCATATCGGTGCAACAAGACCAAGACCAGCAGGACGGCAGGATGGAGGTCATCGTGGAGCCCAAGATGGCGTCACCACCAGTGCCTTTGACAGGCGAAGACCACTTTTAGTCCGGATAGCTTGTACTAGCTGTCCCCTTTCAAATTGGCCGTTATTGGATCCCTTCCCGCTCAATATTTGGGAAGAGGACCAGGGCCTCTATAAATAGGACTAGCCACCACAGTAGGAGGGGACGATAGATTCCTCTCCAAGCAACCCACCAAGTACAAGAACACCTCTCCTCAGGAGGTTGTTCTTCCCTTGTACTGTTCATCATCAGCCCTAGAGGGAATCCACCACCACCACATAGGAGTAGGGTATTACACCACAACGGTGGTCCAAACCTGTATAAATCTTGTGTCTCTTGTGTTGTGAGTTCATCGAACTAAGCTTAGAGATCACGACGAGGCTGAGAGTGAGATTCGGTAGGGGGAAATCTCCGTGCGCACCCCAGTGTTCGAACCTCAAGGGTTTTGCCGGAATCCTAAATCCGACATTTGGCGCGCCAGGTAGGGGTGCGCCGAAGTCTTCCTTCCGCTGATCCGAGTCCCATCACTTCGTCGCATCCATGTCTGATGCCCGCCGAGCCCGCGCTGAGCGCCGAGCCGCTCTCACCGCATGCGTAGCCCAGACGGCCCCTGTCGGCAGACTTCCCCGTCATTCTCCGTCACCTGCCGCCAATGCTGCCACCAGCCCGACGGGGAACGAGCAGCAAGCATCCTCGCTGCACCCCTTGGTGCGGCAGGTCGGCTGCACTGCCACTCCATCGCTGACCCCAGCCGGTGCGTCGTCCCACGCTCGTCACACCCCCACGGACGCGCAGGCCACACTGCTTATGGCGCGCGAGCTCCTGCGTTACTGCCCTGTCGATGACCTGTACGAGGACTGGCTCGCTTGCATCACCGAGCTCGTCAGTGCCATAGGGGGCTCTCCCGCACCGTCCCTCTCGTTGCCTCGCCCTCCGCCAGGTACATGTGACGTGGCTCATGGAGCGCCTCCAGCACCTCTGCCCTAAGATGGCGCCCTAGCGCCAAGGCGTGCGGCCCCTAGGCGTGACCCACCGCGCCCAGCGCCCGCGCGACAAGAAGGAAGCTATCAAAAATCCCTTGGCCTCAAGAAGGCGCCCCCGTGCTCCCTGCACCGGCGCGACAAGACCGCGTGCTGCCCGTGGCAGCAGTGCGCGGGTACCGTCAAGAGCAAGCTCCGCGTCAGCAAAGGGCCCTGGTGACCACACCAGGCTGCCGCGCCTTCACCCCCGAGCTGCGTAGCGTCACATGGCCCGACAAGTTCAAGCCGGACCTGCCTCCTCGCTATGACGGCATCCCCGACCCCGTGGAGTTCTTGTAGCTCTACGAGGTGAACATCGAGGCGGCCAACGGCGATGAGAAAGTCATGGCAAATTGGTTTCCCATGGCACTCAAGGACGGTGCCCGCTCATGGCTCCTGAACCTGCCTCCCGGCTTGATCTCCTCCTAGGACGAGATGCGCAGCCGCTTCATCGCCAACTTCCAGGGCACTCGCGACCGCCCCCCGGCCGCGGGTGACCTGCGCTGCATCAAGCAACAACCTGGGGAGACCCTGCAGAAATACATCCAGCGCTTCAACAGCGTCCACCTCAAGATCCCCAAGGTGACGGACGAGGCCATCATCTCAGCGTTCTCTGACGGTGTCCGTGACGTCAAGATGAAGGAGGAGCTCTCCATCCACGAGGAGTTGTGCACATCCCTGGAGCTGTTCAACCTGGTGACCAAGTGCGCAAGACCTGAAGAAGGACGCCTCTCCCTCCTCGAGCTCCCAGCTGCCGACCCGAAAGAAAAGAAGACCAAGGCCAAGGACGTGAAGCACAAGGGAGCAGCCATGCTCGCGGCGGAACCAGACACGAAGCGCGGCAGGGACCAGCCGGAGTCATCTAAGGGCAGCTGACCGTTGTGAGCCTACCACAACCTCCACACACACACAACATCAACGATTGCCAGGAGCTCAGGGCCGTTCGAGAAGGACGCTTCGGTCGATGCCCTGAGCGCAACGACCGGGGCTATGACCGACGAGGAGGACGTGGAGGAGGACGATGGGACAACCGTGGCCCTCGCCAGGAGTGGTGTGACCGACCTCATGAGGATCGCTGGCAGGACCAGCCTCGCGAGGGCGCCTAGAGGGACCAGCCTCGCGAGGGAGCCTGGAGGGATCAGCCTCACGAGGACTGCCCCCAGGAGAACGCAGGCCTTCCTCCGCTGCCGCCGCCACCAAGAAGGAATGACGGCCATCATCAGGACGAGGGGGCTGGGGGCTTCCAGGAGCCACATGCTATTGCTTGCATCTTGGGCGGAGCTCAGGCCCCAGCCTCTCAGCGTATCTTCAAGCAGTTTGCTCGCGAGGTGAATGCTACATCTTGAGCTTGCGTTGGTTTTCCTTGAAGAGGAAAGGGTGATGCATCAGAGTAGCGTAAGTATTTCCCTCAGTTTTTTAGAACCAAGGTATCAATCCAGTAGGAGGCTTCACAAAAGTCCCACGCACCTACACAAACAAACCAAGAACTCGCAACCAACGCAATAAAGGGGTTGTCAATCCCTTCACGGCCACTTGTGAAAGTGAGATCTGATAGAGATAGTATGATAAGATAAATATATTTTTGGTATTTTATAATATAGATGCAAAAAGTAAAGATGCAAATAAAAGTAGATTGGAAGCAAATATGATAAGAGATAGACCCGGGGGCCATAGGTTTCACTAGAGGCTTCTCTCGAGATAGCATAAGTATTACGGTGGGTGAACAAATTACTGTCGAGCAATTGATAGAAAAGTGAATAATTATGAGATTATCTAGGCATGATCATGTATATAGGCATCATGTCCGCAACAAGTAGACCGACTCCTTCCTGCATCTACTACTATTACTCCACACATCGACCGACTCTTGCCTGCATCTAGAGTATTAAGTTCAGAAAGAACAGAGTAACGCATTAAGCAAGATGACATGATGTAGAGGGATAAACTCAAGCAATATGATATAAACCCCATCTTTTTATCCTCGATGGCAACAATACAATACGTGCCTTGCAACCCTTTCTGTCACTGGGTAAGGACACCGCAAGATTGAACCCAAAGCTGAGCACTTCTCCCATGGCAAGAAAGATCAATCGAGTAGGCCAAACCAAAATGATAATTCGAAGAGACTTGCAAAGATAACTCAATCATACATAAAAGAATTCAGAGGAGATTCAAATATTATTCATAGATAAACTTGATCATAAACCCACAATTCGGATCTCGACAAACACACCTGAAAAAGAGATTACATCAAATATATCTCCACAAGAGAGGGGGAGAACATTGTATTGAGATCCAAAAAGAGAGAAGAAGCCATCTAGCTAATAACTATGGACCCGTAGGTCCATGGTAAACTACTCACAACTCATCGGAAGGGCTATGGTGTTGATGTAGAAGCCCTCCGTGGTCGTTCCCCCTCCGGCAGAGTGCCGGCGAAGGCTCCAAGATGGGATCTCGCAGATACAGAAGGTTACGGCGGTGCAAATTGTGTTTCGGGTGCTCCCTGGATGTTTTCGGGGTTCGTAGGCTTATATAGGAGGAAGAAGTACGTTGGTGGATGCCCGAGGGGCCCACGAGACAGGGGGCGCGCCCTATAGGGGGGGGGGGCGCCCTCCTATCTCATGGAAGCTTCGACTGCTTCTTGACTTGCACTCCAAGTACTCTGGATCACGTTCGTTCCAATAATCATGCCTCCGAAGGTTTCATTCCGTTTGGACTCCGTTTGATATTCCTTTTCTTCGAAATACTGAAATAGGCAAAAAATAGCAATACGGGTTGGGCCTCCGGTTAGTAGGTTAGTCCCAAAAATGATATAAATGTGTAAAATAAAGCCCATAAACATCCAAAAGGGGTAATATAATAGCATGGAACAATCAAAAAATATAGATACGTTGGAGACATATCAGTGAACACAACCCTCCCCAGGCTCGTGGCCACGCGCCCGCTCAGGTGGTCCAAGTGCGCCATCACCTTCAGCTCGACAGATCAACTCAAGTGCACGGCTACTACTGGCGTTCTCCCGATGCTCTGCTCACCCGTCATCAGCAACGTGCTAGTCACCAAGACCCTCATTGATGGCGGCACAGGGCTTAACATCTTATCCATTGAGATGTTCGACAACCTTCAAGTGCCATACGATCAACTTCAGCCTACCAAGCCTTTCTCAGGAGTTACCGATGGTTCCACCACCTTGATAGGGCAGGTCCGCCTCCCTGTCACCTTCAGACAACACGACAACTACCGCACCGAGCTCATCGACTTTGACGTCGCCCACATCCACCTGTCGTACAATGCCATCCTCGGGTATCTAGCCCTGGCCAAGTTCATGGCAGTGAACCACCACGGCTACAACGTCCTCAAGATGCCAGGAAGCGGCGAAATCATCACGGTCCCCTGCGAAGAGAGAGATGCAGTGTGCTCCCTTGAGCGTACCTTCCAAGCCGCAGCAATCGAGGACCAGGACAACAGGGGCAAGAACCCTCCTAAGGCCATCCCCAAGAAGAAGAAGCAACCGCTCCGCACAAGGCCTCAGGAGGTCGGCACCTCGGGTGGTTCCGAGTCAGGATCAGCGCTCGTGCTTGGGGCGCCTCCTTCCATCGCATAGGAAGGCGCGCCCGGTGCCCTCCTCGGACAGGGCTCGAGGGCTCTCTTCTGGAGGGCTTCAGACCTCGCCAACATCACGGGGGAGGCGCTCGGGCACCACTTGGAGGCGTGCTTCGCAGCATGTTCCCCTCAGGAAGACACAGGGCATGGAAAGCCCAACTCTTAGGAGTTCATTGCCAAGACCACTCAGGAGCTTCAGGAAGCGAGGGCCGTGCGCGGCGACCGCCGCTTGCCCGGCATGGCTCCCCATCCAGACAAGGATGGTGGGCTGCGCGTCTACATCGACGTCCCAGGGCTCAACTGAGCCGCATCTCAAGAGCGCTTCTGGCCTTCGCTCGTGTTACGCTGCGAGGGTCCGCCGCACAGCTATGTTCGCATGCCTTTCGGCCCGCCGAACACAGCTGCCACCTACCAGCATCACTTGTGGAGCATTCTGGCGGCTCAAGAGGCCAGGCACCATGCGGTCCTAGTAGAGATGGAGGCAGTCCTCAAGGAACCAACTGGACCCCAGAGCCTCCTAAGGCTCAGGGCCCCGGTGGCTCATGAGGGTCGGCCCCTTCACCGCGCATCTTCAGCCGCCCCAACACCCCCTCTACAACGGAACCAGGTGACACCTCCCAAGTTCATTTTAGCCGGGAGTGCCCTCAGGGCTGCATCATTCCTAGGCCGCGTGGGTCCGTCCCCGCGGCATGTATCTCTTTTTATGTCTTTAGCTTACCTTGCTGGGGGTGCCCCTCGGGCTGCATCATCCCCAAGCCGCTTGGATCTGACCCAGTGGCATGTATCCATCCTGCATTTACCTAAGCTGATTTGCCTTTCATGCCTAATCAACCTGTGATTATCACCTGCTCAATTAACACCTACCACGGGTCCCTCCCTCTCTCATGCGAGTCGTTTGCGCGTTAAAAGGGGGGCTCCTGAGCATCGCGACTCAGGAGCTCTTACTGGCTCTCCAGCCCTCAGCCCCTGGCCTTGACCACGGCATCGCGACCTGGCATACCAGTGGCAGCTAAGCTCGCTTGAGGGCTGGGACCCGAGGACGCAGGAACACACAACTATCAAAGACCCAAGACCAGGCGCAACCCGCCTTGAGGTAGGGCCTCGTGAGTCCCGTGCTGGCTCACGAGTGCCCAGATACACCTCGTCTAGCCCTGCCGTGCAAGCCACGTGTCAGGGCGGGGCTGTACACGCTCCTGGGGCTCTCCGTAGCAGAGAGCCCCCCTCCCACGCACCAGTGGAAGCACCATGCTCTGCGCTGGCTGATGACACTACCGAGGAGCGGCTATGCCCGTACACATACGGAAGCGCTATGCTCCGCGCTGGTGATAAACAACTGAGGGCGGCCTCACGGTTGTATCAACCTCAGGGAGCCCTAGAACTCAGTGTCTGGCCTCATCGCAACACCTCCCCTCGGGAGCATCGTGTGAGGGGGCTGCGCCCGGGTCACGCCCGAGTGTACGCCACCCAGCCAGGTCCTCCAGACCTGGTCGTCGCGCCCCCTCCCCGAGCGGAGCCAAGGTATGAAGGTCGTTTGAATGTCAAGGGGGGCTCCTGAGCATCGCGACTTAGGAGCCTAAATGGTCACGTAGCCCCTCACTCCTTCGTCCCATCTTGGTGATCCGGTCGGTGCTAATAGCGGTTGAGGTATGCGCGGGGTAGGGCTCTACCGACGTAGAACGCTAGATCTACCCCTACGTTCCCTTCCTATAAGCTGTTTGCGCGTCAAGGGGGACTCCTGAGCATCGTGACTCAGGAGCCTAACTGGTCACGTAGCCTGTCACTCCTTGGTCCCGTCCCGGTGATCCGGTCGGGGCCAATGGCGGCTGAGGTATGCGCGGGGCCGGGCCCTGCCGACATTGAATGTAAAGCAAATAGGAAGAAAACTACAAAATCTCGAAGCAAATATTACAAACCATAATTGTCTTCACAATACCAGACGCAAGTTCAAACGCCTCCACGAGGCATGGTGCACATTGCAGGAATTAAGCAGGAAAGAAGCCGCAAGTAAATCATCCTTGGACACCGCCATCGCCCGCCAGGGACTCTACTCCCGTGGTGGTATTGCCTTCACCTGTACCACCACCCGAGGCCGCAGGATCGGCAGCACCGCCTGCCATGGGCGCAGGAGCAAAGGCGCGGAACTTCCCCAGCAAGGCCTCCACCTAGCCCTTCACGGCTTTAGCAGCAGCGGCGTAGCACTCACCGTCCACAGGCTCCAGCAGCTCGTCAAGATTGGCGCCAGGGCCCCGGAGGTGGAGGTGGCTGAAGACGCGCGTCAGTGATGTGGAAGAAAGGGCGTGAGCTTCTTCCTCTACCATGAGGCCGACGCCGCTCATGGCTTCCTCAAGCGCCTCGACCAAGTAAGGAAGCAGCTGGGCGGGGCCGTCCTCGTCGGTAGCCAGCGGCTTCTCCAGGCCCTTCTCATAGAGTGCCTTCAGCGCCATGTGAGACCTCTCCTTGAGGAGTGCAAACGCTGCGTGGTCCTCGGCCAGGACTTTCGCCTTGGCATCGAGCTCGGCCTTCTTCGCCCTCACCTTCTACTCCAGCATTTCCAGCCGGCCGCGCTCATTGGTCTGCGCCTCCACCAACCGCGCTAGCTCGGTGTCGCGATCCCTAACGGCGTCCTCCCGAGCCTTCATCCTCTCCTCCTCCACCCGACGGTCATGAGCTTCTTCGGCGCGCTTGTCGCACAAATCCTTTAGCTCGGCCTCCAGTGCCTTGCAGCGATCCTGGGCAGACGCGACATCCTTCAGTGCCACCTCGCGAGTGGTTGCGGCTTGGGTGGTGGCCTGCTTCTCCTTCTCAAAGGCCGCCGCGACCCGCCTTAGCGTCGCTCGGACAGAGGCGTCAGAGTGAAGCCAGCCGGAAACCAGCTCCAAACACCCGGCTACCAGATGGGAGTCGGTGCCGTGGAGGTTGATACGTCTCCAACGTATCTATAATTTTTGATTGTTCCATGCTATTATATTACCCCTTTTGGATGTTTATGGGCTTTATTTTACACATTTATATCATTTTGGGACTAACCGGAGGCCCAGCCCGTATTGATGTTTTTTTGTCTATTTTAGTATTTCGAAGAAAAGGAATATCAAACGGAGTCCAGACGGAATGAAACCTTCGGGAGCGTGATTTTTGGAACGAACGTGATCCAGAGGACTTGGAGTGCAAATCAAGAAGCAGACGAGGCGGCCATAAGATAGGAGGGCGCGCCCCCCTGTCTCGTGGGCCCCTCGGGTGGCCACCGACGTACTTCTTCCTCCTATATATACCTACGTACCCCGAAAACATCTAGGAGCACCCTGAAACACAATTTCCACCGCCGTAACCTTCTGTATCCATGAGATGCCATCTTGGAGCCTTCGCTGGCGTTCTGGCGGAGGGGGAATCAACCATGGAGGGCTTCTACATCAACATCCTTGCCCCTCCGATGAGTTGTGAGTAGTTTACCACAGACCTACGGGTCCGTAGTTATTAGCTAGATGACTTCTTCTCTCTTTTTGGATCTCAATACAATGTTCTCCCCCTCTCTTGTGGAGATCTATTTGATGTAATCTCTTTTTGCAGTGTGTTTGTTGAGATCCGATGAATTGTGGGTTTATGATCAAGTTTATCTATGAATAATATTTGAATCTTCTCTGAATTCTTTTATGTATGATTGAGTTATCTTTGCAAGTCTCTTTGAATTTATCAGTTTGGTTTGGCCTACTAGAATGATCTTTCTTGCCATGGGAGAAGTGCTTAGCTTTGGGTTCCATCTTGCGGTGTCCTTACCCAGTGACAGAAAGGGTTGCAAGGCACGTATTGTATTGTTGCCGTCGAGGATAACGAGATGGGGTTTATATCGTATTGCTTGAGTTTATCCCTCTACATCATGTCATCTTGCTTAAGGCGTTACTATGTTCTTATGAACTTAATACTCTAGATGCAGGCAGGAGCCGGTCGATGTGTGGAGTAATAGTAGTAGATGCAGGCATGAGTCGGTTTACTTGTTATGGACGTGATGCCTATATACATGATCATGCCTAGATAATCTCATAACTATTCGATTTTCTATCAATTGCTCGACAGTAATTTGTTCACCCACCGTAATACTTATGCTATCTCGAGAGAAGCCTCTAGTGAAACCAATGGCCCCGGGGTCTATCTCTTATCATATTTGCTTCCAATCTACTTTTATTTGCATCTTTACCTTTTGCATCTATATCATAAAATACCAAAAATATATTTATCTTATCATACTATCTCTATCAGATCTCACTTTCGCATGTGGCCGTGAAGGGATTGACAACCCCTTTATTGCGTTGGTTGCGAGTTCTCAATTTGTTTGTGTAGGTGTGTGGGACTTTTGAGGATCCTCCTACTCGATTGATACCTTGGTTCTTAAAAACTGAGGGAAATACTTACGCTACTATTACTGGATCACCCTCTCCTCTTCGAGGAAAACCAACGCAAGCTCAAGATGTAGCAAGAAGGATTTCTGGCGCCGTTGCCGGGGAGGTCTTCGCTCAAGTCAAGACATACCAAGTACCCATCATAAACCCATCTCCCTCGCATTTACATTATTTTCCATTTGCCTCTAGTTTTCCTCTCCCCCACTTCACCCTTGCCCTTTTATTCGCCCTCTCTTTCCCAATCTCCTCCTCTCCTTTTTTCGCTTGCCTTTTTCTGTTTGCTTGTGTGTTGGATTACTTGTTGCCATGGCGCAAGATAAGACCAAATTGTGTGATTTCTCGAATACCAATAATAATGATTTCCTTAGTACTCTGATTTCTCCTCTTAATGATGTTGAGTCTTGTGAAATCAATGCTGCTTTGCTGAATCTTGTTACGAAAGATCAATTCGCCGGCCTTCCTAGTGAAGATGTCGCTTCTCATCTAAACAACTTTGTTGATTTGTGTGATATGCAAAAGAAGAAAGATACGGATAATAATATTGTCAAATTGAAGTTATTTCCATTTTCACTTAGAGATCGTGCTAAAGTTTGGTTTTCGTCTTTGCCTAAAAATAGTATTGATTCTTGGAACAAGTGCAAAGATGCTTTTATCTCTAAGTATTTTCCTCCCGCTAAGATCATCACTCTTAGGAACGATATTATGAATTTTAAACAACTTGATCATGAGCATGTTGCCCAATCTTGGGAAAGAATGAAATTGATGCTTCGCAACTGCCCTACTCATGGTTTGAATTTATGGATGATCATACAAAAATTTTATGCCGGTTTGAACTTTGCTTCTAGAAATCTCTTAGATTCGGCCGCGGGAGGCACGTTTATGGAAATAACGTTGGGAGATGCTACAAAACTTCTTGATAATATTATGGCTAATTATTCTCAATGGCACACCGAAAGACCTTGTAGTAAAAAAGTGCATCTATAGAAGAAATCAATGTTTTGAGTGGAAAGATGGATGAACTTATGAAATTGTTTGCTACTAAAAATACTCCTCTTGATCCCAATGATATCCATTTGTCTTCCTTGATTGAGAATAATAATGAATCTATGGATGTGAATTTTGTTGGTAGGAACAGTTTTGGAAATAATGCTTATAGAGGAAACTTTAATGCTAGACCGTTCCCTAGTAATTCCTCTAATAATTATGGAAATTCCTACAATAATTCTTATGGTAATTTCAATAAGACGCCCTCTGATTTTGAGAATACGTGAAAGAATTTATGATTTCTCAAAAGAATTTTAATGCTTTGCTTGAAGAAAAATTGCTCAAAGTTGACGATTTGGCTAGGAACGTTGATAGACTTTCGCTTGATGTTGATTCTCTTAAACTTAGATCTTCCCCTCCTAAGCATGATATCAATGAGTCTCTCAAAGTAATGAGAATTTCCATTGATGAGTGTAAGGAAAGAACCGCTAGATTGTGTGCTAAGAAAGATAGCTTTATAAAAGCGTGTTCTTCTAGTTTCCATGAAAATAATGATGAAGATCTTAAAGTTATTGATGATTATGGGACTGATGATGAATCAACTTTGCCTAGAAGGCGTTCCAAGAACTCGGGGTCTTTAGATCTTGATTCTAAATTTGGTAAAAGTGAGATTGGAGAGGTCACAACTTCAAATAACATTGAACCTACTATCTCAGATTTCAAGGAATTTGATTATGATAATTGTTCTTTAAAAGGTTGTATTTCCTTGTTGCAATCCGTTGTTAATTCTCCTCATGCTTATAGTCAAAATAAAGCTTTTACCAAACATATCGTTGATGCTTTGTTGCAATCTTATGATGAAAAACTTAATTTGGAAGTTTTTATACCTAGTAAACTTAATGATGAGTGGGAACCTACTATAAGGATTAGAATTAAAGATTATGAGTGTTTTGCTTTGTGTGATTTAGGTGCTAGTGTTTCCACAATTCTGAAAACTTTATGTGATATTCTAGGTTTCCATGATCTTGATGATTGCTCTTTAAATTTGCACCTTGCGGATTCCACCATTAAAAAGCCAATGGGAAGGATCAATGATGTTCTTATTGTTGCAAATAGAAATTTGGTGCCCGTAGATTTTATCGTTCTTGATATAGATTGCAATCTTTCTTGCCCTATTATTCTTGGTAGACCTTTCCTTAGAACGATTGGCACAATTATTGATATGAAGGAAGGGAATATTAGATTCCAATTTCCATTAAAGAAAGGCATGGAGCACTTTCCAAGAAAGAAAGTCAAATTACCTTATGAATCTATCATGCGGGTTAATTATGAATGTAGTGACAATGAAGGCACTCGTTAGATCTATCTTCGATTTTATGGCTGGCTAGGGGCGTTAAACGAGAGCGCCAGTTGGGAGGCAACCCAATTTTTCTTTATTTTTTTGTTTTTGCTCCTGTTTAGTAATAAGTTCTTGCATCTACCTTATGTTTAGATGTGTTTTTATCTTTTAATTAGTGTTTGTGCCAAGTAGAACCTGTAGGATAAACTATGATGATAGTTGATTTGATTCTGCTGAAAAACAGAAACTTTGCACTCACGAGAAAAAATTCAATAAATCACAGAAACGTGATTTTGCTTTGATTCTTTTTGCTTCTGATCAATAAATAAATTTTCCAGTACGTCCTATTTAGGTAGGATTTTTAGAGTTCCATAAGTTTGCGTTAGTTACAGATTCCTACAGACTGTTCTGTTTTTGACAGATTCTGTTTTTCGTGTGTTGTTTGCTTATTTTGATGCATCTATGGCTAGTAAAATAGTTTATAAACCATAGAGAAGTTGGAATACAGTAGGTTTAACACCAAAATAAATAAAGAATGAGTTAATTACAGTACCTTATGTGGTGGTTTTGATTTCTTTCACTAACAGAGCTTATAAGATTTCCTGTTGAGTTTTGTGTTGTGAAGTTTTCAAGTTTTGGGTAAAGCTTTTATGGACTATGAAATAAAGGGTGGCAAGAGCCTAAGCTAGGGGATTCCCAAGGCACCCCAAGATATTCAAGGATAGCCAAAAGCCTAAGCTTGGGATGCCCCAGGAAGGCATCCCCTCTTTCGTCTTCTTTCATTGGTAACTTTACTTGGAGCTATATTTTTATTCGCCACATGATATGTGTTTTTCTTGGAGCGTCGTGTATTATATTAGTCTTTGCTTTTTAGTTTACCACAATCATCCTTGCTGTACACACCTTTTTGGAGAAGCCTATTTGATTAGAATTTGCTAGAATACTCTATGTGCTTCACTTATATCTTTTGAGCTTGATAGTTTTTGCTCTAGTGCTTCACTTATATCTTTTAGAGCATGGTGGTGATTTATTTTGTAGAAATTGCTAGTCTCTCATGCTTCACTTATATCCTTTTGAGAGTCTTTTAGAACAGCATGGTATTTGCTATGGTTACAAATTTGGTCCTAGAATGATGAGCATCCAAGTTGGGTATAATAAAAAATATCATAGGAAGTGAATTGGATGCTATGATCAGTTTGATACTTGATAATTGTTTTGAGATATGGAGGTAGTGATATTAAAGTCGTGCTAGTTGGGTGATTATGAATTTAAAGAATGCTTTTGTTGAAGTTAGCAAGTCCCGTAGCATGCACGTATGGTTAAAGTTGTGTAACAAATTTGAAACATGAAGTGTACCTGGCTTGTGCATCCTTATGAGTGGCAGCCGGGGACGAGCGATGGTCTTTTCCTACCAATCTATCGCCCTAGGAGCATGCGCGTAGTACTTGATTTTTGATGACTTCTAAATTTTTGCAATAAGTATATGAGTTCTTTTGACTAATGTTGAGTCCATGGATTATACGCACTTTTACCTTTCCGCCATTGCTAGCCTCTTCGGTACCGTGCATTGCACTTTCTCACCTTGACAGTTGGTGCAAACTTCGCTGGTGCATCCAAACCCCGTGATACGATACGCTCTATCACACATAAAACTCCTTATATATTCCTCAAAATAGCCACCATACCTACCTATTATGGCATTTCCATAGCCATTCCGAGATATATTGCCATGCAACTTTCCACCGTTCCGTTTATCATCTTCATGACACACATTACTTTTGTCATATTGCCATTGCATGATCATGTAGTTGACATCGTATTTGTGGCAAAGCCACCATGCATTATTTTTCATACATGTCACTCTTGATTCATTGCACCATCCCGGTACACCGCCGGAGGCATTCATATAGAGTCATATCTTGTTCTAGTTTCCAGTTGTAATTCATATGTTGTAATCAATAGAAGTGTGATGATCTTCATTATTAGAGCATTGCCCAAAAAGAAAAAAAAGAAAAAAAATAAAAAAAAAGAAAGTCCAAAATAAAAAAAGGAAGGCCCAAAAAAGGAAAAAAGGGGAAAAAAGAAAAAAATGAAAGGGCAATGTTACTATCTCTTTTTCCACACTTGTGCTTCAAACTAGCACCTTGTTCTTCATGTAGTGAGTCTCATATGTTGTGCTTCAAAGTAGCACCATGTTTTTCATTTAGTGAGTCTCATAAGTTGTCTTTTTCATACTAGTGGGAATTTTTCATTATAGAACTTGGCTTGTATATTCCTACGATGGGCTTCCTCAAATGCCCTAGGTCTTCGTGAGCAAGCAAGTTGGATGCACAACCACTAGTTTTCTTTTGTTGAGCATTCATTTCTAGCTCTAGTGCATCCGTTGCATGGCAATCCCTACTCCTCATGTTGACATCAATTGATGGGCATCTCCATAGCCCATTGATTATCCTCGTCAATGTGAGACTTTCTCCTTTTTTGTCATCTCCACACAATCCCCATCATCACATTCTATTCCACCCATAGTGCTATATCCATGGCTCACGCTCATGTATTGCGTGAAGGTTGAAAAAGTTTGAGATTATTTAAGTATGAAACAATTGCTTGGCTTGTCATCGGGGGTATAGAAGTTGGGAACATCTTTGTGTGACGAAAATGAAGCATAGCCTAACTATATGATTTTGTAGGGATGAACTTTCTTTTGCCATGTTATTTTGAGAAGACATGATTGCTTTGATCAGTATGCTTTAAGTATTACTATTTCTTTTATCATTATGAACTCTTATTTTGAATCATTTGGATCTGAACATTCATGCCACAATAAAGAAAATTACATTGAGAATTATGCTAGGTAGCATTCCACATCAAAAATTCTCTTTTTATCATTTACCTACTCGAGGATGAGCAGGAATTAAGCTTGGGGATGCTTGATACGTCTCCAACGTATCTATAATTTTTGATTGTTCCATGCTATTATATTACCCCTTTTGGATGTTTATGGGCTTTATTTTACACATTTATATCATTTTTGGGACTAACCTACTAACCGGAGGCCCAACCTGTATTGCTGTTTTTTTGCCTATTTCAGTATTTCAAAGAAAAGGAATATCAAACGGAGTCCAAACGGAATGAAACCTTCAGGAGCGTGATTTTTTGGAACGAATGTGATCCAGAGGACTTGGAGTGCAAGTCAAGAAGCAGCCAAGGCGGCCACGAGATAGGAGGGTGCGCCCCTGTCTCGTGGGCCCCTCGGGCGGCCACCGACGTACTTCTTCCTCCTATATATACGTACATACCCTGAAAACATCCAGGAGCACCCCGAAACACAATTTCCACCGCCGTAACGTTATGTATCCGCGAGATCCCATCTTGGAGCCTTCGCCGGTGTTCTGCCGGAGGGGGAATCAACCATGGAGGGCTTCTACATCAACATCCTTGCCCCTCCGATGAGTTGTGAGTAGTTTACCACAGACCTACGGGTCCATAGTTATTAGCTAGATGGCTTCTTCTCTCTTTTTGGATCTCAATACAATGTTCTCCCCCTCTCTTGTGGAGATCTATTTGATTTAATCTCTTTTTGCGGTGTGTTTGTCGAGATCTGATGAATTGTGGGTTTATGATCAAGTTTATCTATGAATAATATTTGAATCTTCTCTGAATTCTTTTATGTATGATTGAGTTATCTTTGTAAGTCTCTTCGAATTTATCAGTTTGGTTTGGCCTACTCGATTGATCTTTCCTGCCGTGGGAGAAGTGCTTAGCTTTGGGTTCAATCTTGCGCTGTCCTTACCCAGTGATAGAAAGGGTTGCAAGGCACGTATTGTATTATTTCCATCAAGGATAACAAGATGGGATTTATATCATATTGCTTGAGTTTATCCCTCTACATCATGTCATCTTGCTTAAGGCGTTACTTTGTTCTTATGAAGTTAATACTCTAGATGCAGGCAGGAGTCAGTCGGTGTGTGGAGTAATAATAGTAGATGCAGGCAGGAGTCGGTCTACTTGTTATGGACGTGATGCCTATATACATGATCATGCCTAGATAATATCATAACTATTCGCTTTTCTATCAATTGCTCGACAGTAATTTGTTCACCCACCATAATACTTATGCTATCTCGAGAGAAGCCTCTAGTGAAACCTATGGCCCCCGGGTCTATCTCTTATCATATTTTCTTCCAATCTACTTTTATTTGCATCTTTACTTTTTTCATCTATATCATAAAATACCAAAAATATATTTATCTTATCATACTATCTCTATCAGATCTCACTTTCGCAAGTGGCCGTGAAGGGATTGACAACCCCTTTATTGCGTTGATTGCGAGTTCTCAGTTTGTTTGTGTAGGTGCGTGGGACTTTTGAGGAGCCTCCTACTGGATTGATACCTTGGTTCTCAAAAACCGAGGGAAATACTTACGCTACTATTGCTGCATCACCCTCTCCTCTTCGAGGAAAACCAACGCAAGCTCAAGACATAGCAGAGGTCTTCTCGCAGCTGAGCCATCTCGGAAAGGGCATGTTCCAAGACATCGGAGAAGGCAGAAGGACCTGGAACCAGCGGCGCAGCAGAAGGAGGAGGCGGCAGCGTAGCCATGGCTTGGGAGACTGGGGATCGTGAGCCTTGGGTACCTCAGCAGCAGCGTCGGGTAACAGCACCTCCGGAGCCAGCAGGGCCATGGGGTCTGACTCTTCACGAAGATGCCCTCCCGGGTCTCGCAAGGATGAGTGGGTAGGGGAGGTGCGAACATCGACGCCTCGCCTCCCCACGGAAGAAGGTGCGGCCGCGGCAGATGGATCTGCCCCAGACGGTGTCACCGCGTCCTCCTTCCTCTTCTTCATGGGCGGCGGCCTAGCCAATCGATGGTGAACATCAAGGACCAACAGCATAATCAAGAGAAAGATGGAGCACGGACACTTACTGGTCTACCGTGGTGTAGTCCACTTTCCGTTTGGCAAGCTTGAAGCCAGAGAGCCTCACAGCCTGGGGCGTGAGCGCGCCAGCACCAGGAGCAGAAGAAGGCATGGCCGATGGGCTGGAGGCGACTCTAGGCAGCCTCAGGGTAGCAACTCCGCCCCGAGGGATTAGACGCGACCTGCTCTTCTTTGGAACCTCGGCCGGAGGCCCCCTCAGGAGGTTGGTCTTGGCTCGCGAGGGATCTCCCGTCGCGAGTGGCTCTTTCATCCCTAGGGGGGCATTGCCATCATCGTCGTCATTCGGCATCATGCGGAGGAGGTCAGCCTTGCGCAAGGGGAAGGTCTCCCCCATCCCCTCGGGAGTCGCCTCTGAGTCATGCTCCTCGTCTTCCTCCTCTTCTCCTTCCTCGCGGGAGTCACCCGATGACACATTCACCAACGCCATCGTCTCCGGGACCGTGGGAGGCGCCGGCGGCACCAGGCCGCGCCCATCATAGGTAGGCATGGCAGCCACGACCTGCGTCCCGTCCTTGCGAAGGAACAAAGGAGTGAAGGCGCTAGGCGGGTATTCCTGGTCATCCCCGACCAGGAGCCGGAGCGCCGCGGCCAGCTCTTCGTCAGGCAAGGCTTCCGGGCTCAGGCAAAGCTTATCGTCTATGCCCCCAAGCATCCATAAGGGGCACGAGCGCGCCTGAAGCGGAGCCACCCGCTGCATCAAGAACTCCCTCAGGAGCACGGCTCCCATCAGCTTTGCCGCCTTCGCGTTGCCCGACTTTAGGTCAGCATTCATCCTCTCCAACACCAGCACTGCCCAGCTGTCGGTGAGCTTTGCGTGCAACCACCCGTCGTCGTATTGGGGCTTCTCCATCGGCAGCGCACAGCATGGGTGGACGCACTTGGCGTCCATCATGACCCACTTGCTCCGGAAGCCGTCGACCCTCTTCCCGGCCTTCGAAATTGCGTTGACCTTTCCGTACGCGATGGAGTTGGTGCACCCCGAGGTGTGGTCGCCGTTGGTTTGGAGGAAGAAGAAGTGGCACAACAGAGCCATAGACGGCATCACCCCGACATACGCCTCGCAGTAGTAGGCGAAAATCGACAAGAGAAGAATGGAGTTGGGATGGAGATGAAGGGCCTGCAACCTGTAATGGTGGAGGACGGCGTAGAAGAAGTCGGAGAATGGGGAACCAGGCCTGCGATGACGGCGCTCGTGAAGAAGGGATAGAAGGTGCTCCCCTGAGCCTCCGGCACGGCGGAGCCTGCCAGGAGTTCGGTCTTCCCCTTTTCATTGCTCTCCCCGCCGTCAGCATGCGCGTGGCGGCGTGATTCGTCTCCGAAACATTGGGGGCGTTAAGGGCTGGCTCGTACCAAGCTGGCGGCGCACCGACCTTGGCCTTCCGGGGTGCCATTGGTTGCTCAAAGGGAAGGATTGAAGTGGATCTGGAGATTTCGGAAGCAAGGAGCGAGGATGGGGATCTGGAGCAAGACGAAGGAAAGCAATGAAGGCAAGCCTTATTCGCGCCAGCCTTTTGTCAGGAGGGCAGTTGCCGAGGCGGCGTGGGGAAGCGGAGACGCCCACGTCCAATCAGTTGCCATGCGTCGACCAAGGCCGCAGGCTGTTGGGGCCCGCGGCGCTCCGCACTTGCCCTTTGGCTTCGCCGCTAAGCCAAGTCCAAGCGTGTCTTGGGCCGGGGGGCTATTGTCGGCGTTCTGGGAACGGGGGTCCCCAGACTTGCCTACCTGCGGCCCACGGCGTGGCTCCACCAGTGGCCCAGTATGGCTCGTCTTCGTCAACCAACACTCAAGACCCTTGCGAGGGGCCAAGCCTCGCGAACCGGATGACACAAGGCCTCCTCAGGAGCGGCCTCACGAGGGGGGGGGTACCTTGTGAGGTTCCCGTGACGCAAGCCATGATGACCAAGGCCAGGCGGGCGCCAGCATGCGCAGTGTCCTCATTTCCCCTTTGGTGCTAAGGGGGCAAGCACAGGCGCGGAGTACCGAGGCATCAGGCAAAGGTTTCCATATCGGTGCAACAAGACCAAGACCAGCAGGACGGCAGGATGGAGGTCATCGTGGAGCCCAAGACGGCGTCACCACCAGCGCCTTTGACATGCGAAGACCACCTTTAGTCAGGATAGCTTGTACTAGTTGTCCCCTTTTAAATTGGCAGTTGTTGGATCCCTTCCCTCTCAATATTTGGGAAGAGGACCAGGGCCTCTATAAATAGGACAAGCCACCACAGTAGGAGGGGACAATTGATTCCTCTCCGAGCAACCCACCAAGCACAAGAACACCTCTCCTCAGGAGGCTGTTCTTCCCTTGTACTATTCATCATCAGCCCTAGAGGCAATCCACCACCAACACACAGGACTAGGGTATTACACCACAACGGTGGCCCAAACCTGTATAAATCTTGTGTCTCTTGTGTTGTGAGTTCATCGAGCTAAGCTTAGAGATCGCGGCGAGGCTGAGAGCGAGATTCGATAGGGGAAAATTTTCGTGCGCACCCTAGTGTTCGAACCTCAAGGGTTTTGCCGGAACCCTAAATCCGACAATCATCATTTTTAGAGCAGTGCCCCAGTGAGGAAAGGATGATGGAGACTATGATCCCCCCACAAGTCAGGATGAGACTCCGGACAATGAGAGAGAAAAAGGGAAAAAAGAAAAGAAAAAGGAAAAAAAGCAAAAAAGAAAAAGAAAAAAAGAAAAAGAAAAAGGAAAAAAGAGAGAAGGGGCATTGTTAGTATCCTTTACCACAGTTGTGCTTCAAAGTAGTACCATGTTTCTCATACGGAGAGCCTCATATGTGTCCCTTTCATATACTAGTGGGATATTTTCATTATAGGATTAGATGCATACCCACTTTAGTTTTCATATGGAGCATTCATACACTTATAGCTCTTAGTGCATTCGTTGCATGACAATCCCTACTCCTCGCATTGATATCAATTGATTGGCATCTCCATAGCCCGTTGGTTAGCCGCGTTGATGTGAGACTTTCTTACTTTTTTGTCTTCTTTATATTTACCCCTAGGGATGTAAATGGTACAGACAATTTCCGCTCCGAATCTGCATCCGCACCCATTTTTGAGGATATGGTATGCAATTATGTGAATCCGCCGGATATGGATGCGGATATGGATTTTGATCGATCGGATATCCGGCGGATATGGTAGCGGATATGGTATCCCTAGTATCCGGTGGATGTGGATTATCCGCTATTTTTTGCAGATTATCCGAGGTATGTAAACCGGATTATATCCGATAAAACAAGCCCAAAGGTCCGGTCCATATGTATGCCCATTTAGGTTAGTGATTGTTGATTTGCAGTCCATATACTCTACCATAATCGTACGCAATCACTGCATCCAAAATTGGTAGCATCACGGTGATAGTGCATACATATCCTCCTCTCCATCGCCATCTTGAAGTGTTGCTTCTCCCTGGCCGCCAGTTTGCATCTCTATTTTCTCTAATAGTCTCGCGGTTCAACGATGGTCAAAGATGCCCGTGGCCAATCAGTTTGTCCCAACAACGGAGGTAAGTGATTTCGTAGATGCATAGAGTCCTGCACAAGTTGGGAGCACCAATGATCTGTGATCATGTCTGGCTGTCAATGGACGTCGTGAGCAGCCACACACCTGCACCACGACACCAGGCACACCAACATCATAGAGCGTCGACGGGCACGGCCGACGCTTCTTACGGCGGCCATGATCGCCAGCCCGGATACGATGATGGGCAGTGTCAGCCCATGCGATCTGATGAGGGTTTGCATCAGCGCAGCCGTAAAATCTGATAGGAATGGGACTACTAGAACGTACGCACATAGTCCTCTAAACTCACCTGATTGAAAGCAACGAATCTAGTAGCTAGAAATCAATTCACCTGCTTGCTTGCTTGGGCCTTGGGTTAGATTCTTGCACTCACACGTCTCGCTGAATCAATGTAACTATGGTCAGGCCGTTAGTCTCTCTCATCTCTGTCTGTTTTCTTTGGACTCACACATGCTGTGTGTTTCAGGAAGATTGTTTGCTTCAGAGTTTCAGAGAAAAACTGAGGAGATAGACAAAGACATTAGTATTTGGTTCCGGGCAACACATGCCTTTTTCTTCTTTAATTTTCAGTAAGCCTTTTCTATATAACAAAGTCCTAAACATTTATACAAGATCAGTGCCAACACAACCTGACTTAAACATTGAACCGATGTAGTGACGTACCCAGCTGGCCATCTGGTTCAACTCAGTAGGATAGAAAAACATTCTAGCACATGTGTAAGTTGGCTTCAGTTGCAGCAAATTAAACACTGTGAATTTATGAAGTTTAATGTCTTACTTGCTGAAGCTTCTAATATATTAATTCCTTTGATCAGTAAAAAGTGACTGGTTGCTTATGTATTGTTATTCTTTTCATAGATCGTCTAAAAAAGATATTGGGGAAAAGATCAACATCTGCAAGAACAAGTGCAGTTTAGAGTATGGTTGTATCACCCCCAGCTGAAATTCAACATGGAGAGTCGCCGAGTATTAGCAGTGGCAATGAAGTTGCAAATGAAGTGATTGATCTGGAGGGCAAGAATTAGGATGCGGGAGTAGACGAGCCTATAGGGAAGAAACAGAAGAAGACCACATCAAAATGTTGGGACCATTTTGATAAGATTTTCAAGATGGTGGTGGTAGATGGCAAGAAAGTTAAGGAAGCATAGGCTAAATGCAAGTACATCACTTATGTCACAAAGAGAAATAGCAGGAAAGGGACATCAGTCTGCTTGAACCATATTAAGATGCATAGTGTGAAGTCAGGCCAACAGTTGCTCAAAGTAGAAAAGAAGGAACATGGTTCTGTCGCTGTTGAAGCTTATAAGTATGATCAAGAGTCTTGATTGAGAAAGCTCTACTTGGCAATAATCATGCATGAATATCAATTCAATATTGTTGAGCATGAATACTTCCGGGAATTCATCAAATCCCTACGCCCTTCATTTCCTATGAAGAACCGTAACACTGTTAAAAATTAAATAGTGGCCATATTTCAAATAGAAAAGGATAAGCTATATGAGTATTTCAAAACAATTAACTGTCGTTTTAGCACCACAATGGACATGTGGACATCTAATCAGAATAAAGGGTACATGTGTGTCACATTGCACTGGATTGATGAGGAATGGATTATTCAGAAAAGGATAATCAAATTTATGCATGTAGAAGGGCGCCATACTGGTCTTAACATGTCTGAAGAATTTCTTGCTAGCATTTTATGTTGGTTCATTGAAAAAAAGATGTTTTCTCTTACTTTGGACAATGCAGCTTCAAATGAAGTTTGTGTTAAACATGTCATTAATAAACTGAAAGAGTATTCCCCTCTAGTATGTGATGGCGAGTTCTTCCATGTGAGATGTGCGAATCATGTTCTGAACTTGGTTGCTAGAGATGGTCTTGATCAGATTTTAGATGCAGTTTCGGGTATTAAGGCATTTGTTTTGGCAGTAAAATCATCTCCTCAGTTGGAGGAGGAATTCTATAAGTGTGCATCTGAATGTGGGTTGCACACGAAAAAAGGTCTGCAACTGGATGTCCAAACAAGGTGGAATTCTACATTCTACATGTTGAGTGATGCCCTATATTATAAGAAGGCTATTGATAGGTTGCATGTTGACAAAAAAAGTTTAACAAATTTGCTCCAACATCTACTGATTGGGAGAAGGCAGTTACTCTTTGTAGATGCTTGAAGAAGTTTGATGATCTCACTACGCTACTATCAGGTAATCAATACCCAACAACAAATTTATTCTATAAAGGCTTCTACGAAATCAAGGCTTTAATTTCTGATTGGCGTAAAAGTAATGACACTACTATTAGAAAGATGGCAGCTTCTATGCAAACTAAGTTTGATAAGTACTGGAGGAATTCAAATCTTGCTCTTGCGATTGCCTTCTTTCTTGACACTAGATACAAGAGAAGTGGAATTGAACATTATATGAGAAAGGTTCATGGTGAACTATTGTATTGTGGTAAAGTAGAAGAGTTGATCGTTCTTGTGAAGCAGATGTACTAAGCATATGCTTCTAACTATTCTGAGAGCACTGACGGCCCAAGCTCTACTACTACTTCCGAAGAAGGTGATACTGGTTTTATGGTAGAAGATGAAGATGATTATTTTCTATTGCAGCAGGGCACTCATGGGTTTAATGAAGGTGACACTGACTTGGATAAGTACATGGCAGAAGTTACAGTAAGGCTTTCAAAGGTTGAAAGTGCAACTATCCCTGGGTGGTTTTGGTAATTCCTAACAACATATAGCTCATTGAGCTAATGCTATTTCAAGATAAATATTTCAGGAAAGCTCAATGATTGGCATGACATGGATGAGAAAAGTGGATACCTCAAAATGCTAAGGACAAAAGGATTGGCTCAAGCTCAAAGCACAAGATTCTACATTTTCCATTTTAGTGATCCAAGATCACATTGAGTCTATAGGAAAAGCCAATACTATCAAGGAGGGATGAGGTGTTTCTTAATGAGTTTCTTGCTCAAAATGCTTAGTGATATGCTCCAAAGCCCTCAACTACTTTCTCACATCCACATATGACCCAAACCAAAAGTCAAACTTGGCCCCACCGAAACTATCTATCCGGCGCCACCGAGTTTAGATGTCATAGCCACTGCCACAAACCCTAGTCTTTTCGGTCACACCGATAGGGATCTCGATCTCACCGAGATGGGATTGCAATCTCTCTGTTTCCCTTCTTAACAGTTCGGTCAAACCGAGATGAGCGATCGGTCCCACCGAGATTGCAATGCAAACTCACTATTTCCCTTTCGTAACGTTTCGGTCTAACCGAGATGAGCGAATCGGTCCCACTGAGTTTGCCTGATCAACTCTCTAGTTAGCTTATTGCCAAAATCAGTCTCACTGAGTTTATGTAATCGGTCTCACCGAGATTACATTATGCCCTAACCCTAACCATATCGGTCCCACCGAGTTGACATGTCGGTCCCACCGAAAATCCTAACGGTCACATTATTTGCTCAATCGGTCCGACCGAGGTTCACTATTCGGTCCCACCGAGTTTGGTAAGTTGTGTGTAACGGTTAGAATTTGTGTGGAGGCTATATATACCCCTCCACCCACTCTTCATTCGTGAAGAGATCCATCAGAACATGCCTACACTTCCAAGATACATTTTTTGAGAGAGAACCACCTACGCTTGTGTTGAGGTCAAGATATTCCATTCCTACCATATGAATCTTGATCTCTAGCCTTCCCCAAGTTGCTTTCCACTCAAATCTTCTTTCCACCAAATCCAAATCCTGTGAGAGAGAGTTGAGTGTTGGGGAGACTATCATTTGAAGCACAAGAGCAAGGAGTTCATCAACAACACACGATTTGTTACTTCTTGGAGAGTGGTGTCTCCTAGATTGGCTAGGTGTCACTTGGGAGCCTCCGACAAGATTGTGGAGTTGAACCAAGGAGTTTGTAAGGGCAAGGAGATTGCCTACTTCGTGAAGATCTACCCTAGTGAGGCAAGTCCTTCGTGGGCGACGGCCATGGTGGGATAGACAAGGTTGCTTCTTCGTGGACCCTTTGTGGGTGGAGCCCTCCATGGACTCGCGCAACCGTTACCCTTCGTGGGTTGAAGTCTCCATCAACGTGGATGTATGATAGCACCACCTATCGGAACCACGACAAAAACATCCGTGTCTTCAATTGTGTTTGCATCCTCAAACTCCTCCCCTTTACCTTCATATGCAATTGTTTTACACTCCGCTATTACACTCTTAGAATTGCATGTGTAGGTTGATTGCTTGACTAGTGCTAAGTTGCTAAAATCTTCCAAGAACTAAAATTGGGAAAAGGCTAGATTTTTATTTGGTCAAGTAGTCTAATCACCCCCTCTAGACATACTTTTGATCCTACAAGTGGTATTAGAGCTTTGGTCTCCATTTGCTTTGATTTCCATAGCTTTTGGTGGTCATAGCCTTGGTTTCACAACCTAGGAGAGTATGGCGTCTAGCGAGGGAAATTACCACCATAGAGGTCCTTACTTTGATGGTACAAATTTTGCTAGTTGGAAGCATAAGATGAAAATGCATATTCTTGGACATAACCCCGCCGTTTGGGCTATTGTGTGTATTCGCTTGCAAGGTGAATTCTTTGATGGGAGGGAACCGAACCGTGAAGCTACCACGGAAGAGTTGAAGATGCTGCAATACAATGCTCAAGCTTGTGATATCCTCTTCAACGGATTATGCCCTGAAGAATTCAACGAAATCAGCCGTCTTGAGAATGCAAAGGAAATTTGGGATACTTTGATTGACATGCACGAAGGTACCGACTCCATCAAGGAATCCAAATTGGATGTGCTTCAAGGAAAGCTTGACAAGTTCAAAATGAAGGATGGTGAAGGTGTCGCTGAAATGTTCTCTAGGCTTGTTCTCATCACAAATGAGATTGCCGGCTTAGGAAGTGAAGAGATGACTGGCAAATTCATCATCAAGAAGACCCTAAGAGCCTTGGATGGAAAATATGATATCGTGTGCACGTTGATCCAAATGATGCCCAATTACAAAGATCTCAAGCCAACGGAAGTCATTGGAAGAATTGTTGCTCATGAGATGTCACTCAAGGATAAGGAGAAGCTCCACAACAAGTCAAGTGGTGCTTACAAAGCCTCATGTGAAGGTACCACATCATCAAGTGAGAAACAAACCTTCAATGAAGAATTGAGCCTAATGGTGAAGAGCTTTAACAAGTTCTACAAGAGTATAAGCAAGGAAAGAAGTTCCAAGTCAAGGTCCTACAATGACAAAAGATCTGCTAGTCCTGAGCATAATTGCAACAATCGTGGAAGACCCAGACACTATTCCAATGAGTGTACGGCTCCCTACAAAAGAAGAGAAGATTCTCCAAAAAGAAGCAGTAGAAGAGAAGAATCACCATCAAGAGAAAGAAGGAGTAGAGATGATCGTTATGAACGAAGAACATCCCGGAGAAGCAAGGATTCGGAAAGGAAGGACAAGTCATCAAGGAGCTACACAAAACAAAGACATCAAGCTCATGTTGGTGAATGGGTATCCGGCTCCGACTCCGATAATCACTCCGAGAGAAGCTATCACTCCGACTCCGAATATACTCAATATGAAGGTGTTGCCGGTCTATCACTTATTTCAACCAACTCCTACGCCATATTTGACTCACCAAATGAAGGACTTGGAAGATTCTTCATGGCTAAAGGCCCAAAGGTATCACACCCCGAGTATGTTGATTTCAATAGTGATGAAGATGACTTGTTAGGTGACGATGATTTACTTGTTGACAACTCTAGTGATGAATACTATGATGAAACGTCAATTAATCATGCTAATCAAGATAAAATGAATGACAATGATAAGGAGAAGATTGAGCACCTAACTAAAGAACTAAACACTCTTAAGTTAGCTCATGATACTATCTTGGAAGATCATCGAGAACTTTTAAAGACTCATGAGAAGTTACGCTTTGAAAAGCTCAACCTTGAGCAAGAGCATGAGTTTTTAAAGGCAATCAATGATGATCTACGCAAGGAAAGTTCTTCTTACATTGCCAGGCATTTACTCTTATCTACTTAGATGCCACAAGTCAAGTCTAGTAACAAGAACAAGAAAGATTCTTCCTCTAGTAGTAACAATAATCATGCTAAATCCAATGTTGTTGCTTCTAGTAGTTCTCTTGATTCCACTTATGATCCTCTTAGCCAAGTTACACTTGAGCAAGAAAATAGCTTATTGAAGGGAATTATAGAGAAAGGTGTTTACAAGAGCCTTGCCGGGAGTAAGAAATTCGAGGAAATTGTACGGAAGCAAGGAAGGCACCGAAAGAATCAAGGTGTTGGTTTTGAACGAAAGTTGAATGCCAATGGAGTTGAGTGGGAAGAAGAAATACCCCAAGACGAAGTTTGTTCCTCAACAAGAGAAGTATGATCCTACTTCTTTCAAAGTGACACAAACTCAAGATGACCTTCCACCACAAGACCACAAGCAAAAAGGCAAGGACAAGCTTCAAGAGGAGATAGATGCATTTGGAGAAGCTCCTAAGGCCATGGTCAAGTGGGTTCCCAAGACTACATCAAGTTCTACTTCAACAAGTACAACTACAACTCCAAGGATTCCCATCAAGATGATGTGGATCCGAAAGAAGAAGAACTAGAAGAGTTCTTGAGGGTGACTCCACCAACATACTTCACTCATATCGTTTTGGCAAGGACAAGTGTAATCAACTTCCACATCTTGCACTAGTTCAAGGAGTCACAAACTCTCTTGTTGGTAAGACAAGGGGCAAGGTAACCTAATGCTTTCATGGACATCATCTTGTGTGTGCATCACTCTATGTCTATGGATATCCTTGTTTGTTCCTTGTGGGACTAACCCGTGTAGGTATTGAAAGTGCAACTCACTCTAATGGATTGCTCCAAATGATCTACATCAACATTGAGCATCCACATCTTCAACACCTACATGAAGTCATCATCGACAAAACCCAAGGTTAGTTCATCCCTCTTAGGGGGGATCTCACATCTAGGGGGAGCTTTACTCTAATAATTGAGCTAAAGAAACTCTAATGGTGTGAAAACAACAATGCTTTATGTAAAACTGGTAACCCCACTTGTGCTTAAATGATGAGTATGACCTATGATCAAATATTCTCATTTGACTCCTATGTCAATATACTCTTATATAGATGACCTAGTCATCGCCAATTGTTTGATAGATGCTAGTATTGGTTGTGTGCCACATATTTCATTTGCCATTTTATTGTGTGAGCATGTTGGTTGCATATTTTACTCATTCAAGGACATCTACTTGTTGTTTTGACTGTTTGGTTTCTTTTCTTTTGCCAAGTGGATGGAAAAGAATGCCTAAGAACCTTCTCTAGCTATCTATGCTTTGCTTGTCTCAAATTCTATTAATGCTACATCACAAAGTTTGATCAAATCAAATTCGAACCACTCTGTGTGAGGAGCACTCGGAGTCCCTGATTCGTCATAGACTAAAAATTCCAAGACCTCTTTGTGCATTTCGGTCTGACCGATTCACCATTTCCGGTCACACCGAGATCACTAAGTTGATCTAGGTTTTCAACCTCTGTGCAACCGATTAGAACTTTTCAGTCACACCGAGTTTCAGTAACTGCTTGCAGTTTTGCATCTCGGTGCCACCGAGTTGTTCCACTCGGTCAAACCGACAGGGTCAGGCTATATATACCCCCAGGTCAAGTTTTGGAATTTTTTTCGAAACCCCTTCGCCCGCGCATAGCCTGCTCTGCCTTCTCGGGTCTCCGGATCGTCCTCCTCATCGCCAGCGACCTCCCACCGCTAGTCTCCGCCACCGTCAATGGCATTCTGCCCCGCCGTCACCGCCGTAGCAAGTTCATCGCCGAACTAGGGTATGGACTTGAAACTTTGTGCTATCCTTAACTCTGATTCCTAGAACATTGCATTCCCATGAATCTTGCCACGTTCGAAATCATTCTATCCAGCGAAAACACTCCATAGATTAGATTAGATTTGAAAATTTAGGGTTGGGTTTCCGCCAAACTCATCTCGGACCGACCGAGTTGTAGAAATCGGTCTCACCGATTTGGCTCAGGCCATTGCACATGTGATTCTCGGTCTGGCCGAGACTTGCAAATTCATTTGACCGAGATCGATTCTTTGTGAAACTCTAGCAGTCTTGGTGCCATCGAACTGTGACTCAGTCTGACCGAGTTCACTAGTTTAGGTTCCAAAAGCTGCTTCGGTATCACCGAGTTTACAAATCGGTAGCTCCGAAATGCTTTCTATGAAAACTAAGACTAAGTTTTTAACTCAATTGTTTTGCAAAAACCTCTGTACTTTATGGTGCTCATCCACTCTACCTCATCTATATCTATTCACAAGGTCTGTTGTGAGTGAGTTTGCAAAATGTCTGATCAAAGTGATAGCCAAAACAGATCTGAGCAGCCAGGACAGTTAAGTGAGGGCACTAGTCCCTCCAGTACCTCAAATGAGGGTAGCAGGGGCACACCCAACAATTTACCAAAGGCAGCGACCAGGACAAGGAAGAAGAAAACCTTAGATTCTGAAGATGAGGACTATGTGGCTATTGAAGATGAGGCCACTTCTAAGAAGAAGGTGCTGAAAAAGGAGTATGGCACAACTGCTACCACAAAGCCAAGAATGAAAACAAAGGTTCCTGCCAAGAGATTTCCTATGTCAAAGGCCAAAGCATCCACTCAAGAGACTTTGGGATCAGAACCCAAGAAGGCTGCTGTAGAAGGAAAGAAGAAGGAAAGGAAGAGAGGGAGATGGTGCAAGAAAGTTGACCCAATGGCAGAATTTGAGAAGCACTCTTCTGGTGAGGAAGAAGAAGAGGAAGAGGATGCTGCACCAGCACCTAAAGCTCAGAAGCTAATGGGAGATGCAATCAAGTCAGGGGCTGCTCCATCTAAGCCCAAAGCTGCTCCCAAGGCTGCTGCTCCAGCACCAAAGCCTAAACCCAAGAGGAACACCAGAAGTATACCTACATCAGAGAAGAACAAGGCCCCAGTGCCTGAAGCTGCTGAAGAAGAAGATGATTCTCTTGTTCTGAGAAAGTTGAAGCCCAAGATTCCTGACCACAATGATGCTCATCCAGTTGCAGAAGACATGCATATCAGAAAGGATGCTAGACTGAGATTGTGGAGACAGTCAGATCCTTATGCTGTGAGGAGAAGGACAACAGTTGACTACATATTTCACACAAAGGAGCAACAGGACTTTTATGAAACAATTTTGCTTGACAAGAAGCCCATTGTATGTGACATGAGATGGATCAACTGGGAATACATCAAGAAGAATGAAGCTCACTATCCAGGAGTATATGACAACTTCAAGTCTTGTGGAGTAGATGACTTTGTTGCCTAGAAGCTCACCAAGTGGAATGATGAGCTCATCATGCAGTTTTACTCCACAACTCACTTCTATCCACATGGGAAGATTGTCTGGATGTCTAAAGGTACTAGGTAACAATCCACTGTTGAAGAATGGGCTGAGTTGATCAATGCCCCAAAGGAATCTGAAGATGACTTGGATGTATATGTAGAGAAGAAGAAAGACCACAACACTATGACTCACATGTACTGAGAGATCCCAGATAAAGCTTTGGAAACCCACAAGCTTGGATCTGTACACTTGTTGTCTGGTCTGCCTACAATCAACTGGATCCTTAGGCACACATTGCTTCCCAAGTCAGGAGATCACAAGATGATCAAAGGTCATGCTATCAACTTGCTGCACTTGTTTGATATACCTCAGCAATTCAAAGTCATGAGCCTGATTGTGGAAACAATCAAGAGGACTGTTGCTGATCAGAAGAGAAGTTGTGGGTATGCTCCACACATTCAGGAGCTCATCAACTCAAAGATGGGCACATGCACATATCTTTTGGATAAGGAGCATCTATCCTTATACCCTGAATTTGAAGATAACACTGTTGCGATGAATGAGGAGGAACCATCATCTGTGCAAGCACATGAAAAGAGAGAGAAAGCAAGGGCAGAGAAAGCTGCAAAGATGCCAACTATTGAAGAGGCATCTCAAATTTTCCTGAAGAGCAAGCAAGATCATCTTGGCTATTTGATTGCCTCCACCTTGAGGATTGAGAAGGGCTTGGCCACCCTGACTCAAAACCAGGAGAGTTTGGAGAGAATCACAGAGTAGAAGTTTTATGCTCTTGATGTCAAAGTCATTGAGATCCAAACTACAGTTGAGCAACTTCAGGAGGATGTGGAGGAGAAGAAGGGCAAGTCTACCACAGATGCATTTGCTAGAGTGCCCAGAGGACAGAGATCTGCTGCAATGCGTGTTACAGACACCAGAGCTACATCTTCTGCACCAGCTGCCATAGCCTCAGTGCCACCAGCTCCAGCAGCCACTCCACCAGCTCCAGCTACATCGACTGATGCTTTCGTCCTTGGAGTCATCTCTACACCACCTCATGAAGGCCAAGCCTGAGAGTCGTTTAGCACTATGCATTTTTGAACTTTTTGGTAACTTGTTGCCAAAGGGGGAGAAAAATGTATAGATCATAGGCTTCGAGAGAGAGTGTTGCTTTTTATCTCTCTTGCTTTTTGTGGTTGAACTTCTATATTTGTGTGTTTGCTTGATACACTATGCCTTTTGTGAGATACTTGGATGATCGATGATCATGTGGTTGATCATATGCTACCTTAATGCTTGTTGGATGACATTATGTTTATATACTTATATGATCATTCACTTTGCTTGGTGATGAGTGCATGTGTTTAATTATTATCATTTTGAGGGCTCCACCAAGATGTATGTGACATGGAAGAGTGACTCATGATCCTAACTCATTGTGAATTGCAGTCCAAAGCAAATTTTAAATTGTGCACAAACTTAGGGGGAGCTCTTTATTTTCACATACTTCTCAAAGCGACAATGTTTTTCAATCTTATTACCATTTGTCGAAGCTTTGATCTATATGTTGTCATCAATTACCAAAAAGGGGGAGATTGAAAGTGCAACTATCCCTGGGTGGTTTTGGTAATTCCTAACAACATATAGCTCATTGAGCTAATGCTATTTCAAGATAAATATTTCAGGAAAGCTCAATGATTGGCATGGCATGGATGAGAAAAGTGGATACCTCAAAATGCTAAGGACAAAAGGATTGGCTCAAGCTCAAAGCACAAGATTCTACATTTTCCATTTTAGTGATCCAAGATCACATTGAGTCTATAGGAAAAGCCAATACTATCAAGGAGGGATGAGGTGTTTCTTAATGAGTTTCTTGCTCAAAATGCTTAGTGATATGCTCCAAAGCCCTCAACTACTTTCTCACATCCACATATGACCCAAACCAAAAGTCAAACTTGGCCCCACCGAAACTATCTATCCGGCGCCACCGAGTTTAGATGTCATAGCCACTGCCACAAACCCTAGTCTTTTCGGTTACACCGATAGGGATCTCGATCTCACCGAGATGGGATTGCAATCTCTCTGTTTCCCTTCTTAACAGTTCGGTCAAACCGAGATGAGCGATCGGTCCCACCGAGATTGCAATGCAAACTCACTATTTCCCTTTCGTAACGTTTCGGTCTAACCGAGATGAGCGAATCGGTCCCACTGAGTTTGCCTGACCAACTCTCTCGTTAGCTTATTGCCAAAATCAGTCTCACTGAGTTTATGTAATCGGTCTCACCGAGATTACATTATGCCCTAACCCTAACCATATCGGTCCCACCGAGTTGACATGTCGGTCCCACCGAAAATCCTAACGGTCACATTATTTGCTAAATCGGTCCGACCGAGGTTCACTATTCGGTCCCACCGAGTTTGGTAAGTTGTGTGTAACGGTTAGAATTTGTGTGGAGGCTATATATACCCCTCCACCCACTCTTCATTCGTGAGGAGATCCATCAGAACATGCCTACACTTCCAACATACATTTTCTGAGAGAGAACCAGCTACACTTGTGTTGAGGTCAAGATATTCTATTCCTACCATATGAATCTTGATCTCTAGCCTTCCCCAAGTTACTTTCCACTCAAATCTTCTTTACACCAAATCCAAATTCTGTGAGAGAGAGTGGAGTGTTGGGGAGACTATCATTTGAAGCACAAGAGCAAGGAGTTCATCAACAACACACCATTTGTTACTTCTTGGAGAGTGGTGTTTCCTAGATTGGCTAGGTGTCACTTGGGAGCCTCCGACAAGATTGTGGAGTTGAACCAAGGAGTTTGTAAGGGCAAGGAGATCGCCTACTTCATGAAGATCTACCCTAGTGAGGCAAGTCCTTCGTGGGCGACGGACATGGTGGGATAGACAAGGTTGCTTCTTCGTGGACCCTTCGTGGGTGGAGCCCTTCGTGGAGTCGCGCTACCGTTACCCTTCGTGGGTTGAAGTCTCCATCAATGTGGATGTACGATAGCACCACCTATCGGAACCACAAAAAAACATGCGTGTCTCCAATTGCGTTTGCATCCTCAAACTCCTCCCATTTACCTTCATATGCAATTATTTTATATTCCACTGCTACACTCTTAGAATTGCATGTGTAGGTTGATTGCTTGACTAGTGCTAAGTTGCTAAAATCTGCCAAGAACTAAAATTGGGAAAAGACTAGATTTTTATTTGGTCAAGTAGTCTAATCACCCCCCCTCTAGACATACTTTCGATCCTACAAAGGTTGCTTTTGATAACTTTGATATCTTATCATGGTGGAAAACACATCAAGATGTATATCCTGTGTTATCAATGCTTGCTTGTGATGTTTTGGCCATACAAGTTTCCACTGTTGCATCTGAAGCAGCTTTCAGCGCTGGTGGTCGTGTTATTGATCCATTTAATAGTCGTCTTGACCCCCAGGTGGTAGAAGCATTGATATGTACAAAAGACTGGATAGTGGCATCTAGGAACGGTGACAATAAAAGAGGGGATAGACTTGGTTCCGTTGTGCACGATCTGGAGGTGGTGGAAACACTTGTTGCTAATATGAGTCTCGAGGAACAGCTTGACGAAAAGGTAAGGCTCCGCCCTCTCTGCAGCTCTTACTCATTTTGTAAGGGAATTGCCTTCTTCATTATTAATGCCATTTACGTGATGTAATGCTAGTATATTTCCTGGACTTTGCAGCAACGAGAAGAAGATGCTAGTGATGATGAAAAATCTGATTACACCACGAGTACTTCAACTTTAGGGGAGAGGCTAGCTATGCAAGTATGTCAGTTTACCTCTTGATCATTACTGATATTTTATTTTTGTAAATTCATAACAATGTCTCCCGCAAATATGCATGCTGCTGGTACATAGGACAATCAAGAATGGATACTGAATAAGTGGCTGATCAACTGCATCATGAGCAAGTAATTTAGGTAGCAGTTATACCGGCGATCCGCTAATGTATATTAGTATATATTACCTAGCTTGTATCCTCTTTGCACGTACAGATTACTTTTACTAATATATGACCTACTCGTTACTTGAATATGTGTGTTGCTATTGCTACTTGCTAGTTACCAATCACGTATATATACTTGCTAGTTACCAATCCCTAGTCCTGATAGTGAATATGTGTTTTGCTACTTACCGATCAAATTTTCTAATATAATTTAATTAGCCATGCATCATCTCATGCTAGTTTTTGTTGCATGTGAGAAAGTCGTACAAGGTATAACAGCCATAAGTGTATGCATGTCGTGTACTCGTGTGTATACGTCAATACATGTATATATAGTGCCTGCATATAATATGTGATGCCTCATGTTTCTCTTGTCTCTATATATACACGCTAAAAATTTGCAAGTTAATCATGTGGATGCATACACCTTAGAATAATGTGTGTGTGTGTGTGTTTGAACTACTTAATTGTTAATTGTCTATAACTAATTATCATTTTTTTTATTGTCAAGTATAGCATCTAAATATCTCTTATCATTCTCACAGGAAGTTGCAAGTGGACTGGAAGAAACACCATGTTGAAGAGAAGTCAAGGATGTGCTATGGGGCTTCTACTTGACCAACTACTTTCCTTTTATAATAAATAAAAACTTCAATAGAACATTGAATTCAGTATTTCTTAAATACGACCTTCGTTTTGGACGTGTGTAATGCTACCATCATTTTACCGGTACTATTTATTGTTGCCATATGGGTGTGAGTTATGACTTTAAAAAAATTGGCCACTCTCTAGTGTAACGCGGTTAGATGAAAACATGTTTTCATATTGTTTGAATAGTATAAAAAGTTTCATGTTTTTTTGCATGTATCACCCAATTTTTTTGCCGTTTCCGGTCTGAGTCCGCTCTGAATCCGCACCGAATCCATAATCCGATATAATCCGCATTCGAATCCGCATCTGGTCAATATCCGCTCTGCTCTGAATCTGTCAAAAAAATATGGTAAAAGCATTATCCGATCCAATCTGATCCGTTTACATCCCTATTTACCCCTATCATCATACTCTATTCCACCTATAGTGCTATATCCATGGCTTGCGCTCATGTATTGCATGAGGGTTGAAAAAGCTGAAGCGCATTAACAAGTATGAACCAATTGCTCGACTTGTCATCGGGGTTGTACATGATTTATACTTTGTGTTAAGAAGATAGAGCATGACAAGACTATATGATTTTGTAGGGATAGCTTTCTTTAGCGTTGATATTCTGAAAGACATGATTGTTTATTGGGATGCCCGAGTATTGATTTATTTATGTCAAATTATAGACTATTGCTTTGAATCACTTACGTCTTAATATTCATGCCATGATTAGATATATGATCAAGTTTATGATAGGTAGCACTCCACATCAAAAATTATCTTTTTTATCATTTACCTACTCGAGGACGAGCAGGAATTAAGCTTGGGGATGCTGATACATCTCCATCCTATCTATAATTTTTGATTGTTTCATGCCAATATTATTCAACTTTTACATACTTTTGGCAACTTTTTATCTGATTTTTTTGGACTGACTTACTTATCCAGTGCCTAGTGCCAGTTCATGTTTGTTGCCTGTTTTTGTATCGCAGAAAATCCATATCAAACGAAGTCCAAAAGTGATGCAACTCCACGAAGAATTATTTTGGAATATTTGCGGTTTTTGGGAATTGGAATCATCGCAAACGGAGGCCCACACGGACCACGATACACCAGGGCGCACCCCAGGCCCCTGGCACGTGGTGGTGCATGCTGCTCATCTCGTACATCGGTTGGATCTCTACTTCGTTCGCAAGGAAGCTTATATCAGGAAAAAAATCATGTAAAAAGATCAGCGCAATCAGAGTTACGGATCTCCGGGAATATAAGAAACGGTTTTCGGCCAGATCTGGGGCAGTGCGAAACAAAAGAGAACAAAGAGGGAGATCCAATCTCGGAGGGGCTCCTGCCCCTACACCGCCATGGAGACCAAGGATGAGAGAGGTAACTCTCCTCCCATCTAGGGGGGAGGCCAAGGAAGAATAAGAAGGAGGGGGTCTCTCTCCCCCTCGCTTCCGGTGGCGCCGGAGTGCCGTCGGGGCAACGATCGGGACGATGATCTACATCAACAATCTTGCTACCGTCAACACCAACTTTCTCCCCCTCTATGCAGCGGTGTAACACCTCTTCTCCCCGCTGTAATCTCTACTGAAACATGGTGCTCAACTCCATATATTATTTCCCAATGATCTATGGTTATCCTATGATGTTTGAGTAGATCCGTTTTATCCTATGGGTTAATCGTGATCTTGGTGGTATGATTGTATATTTTATTTTGGTGTTGTACTATGGTGCCCTCCATTCTCACGCAAACGTGAGGGGGTCCCGCTGTAGGGTGTTGCAATATGTTCATGGTTTGCTTATTGTCAGTGTTGCGGGGGTGACAGCAGCCCAAACGCGGATAAGTGGGTCATGGCGTATGGGAGTAAAGAGGACTTGATACTTAATGCTATGGTTGGGTTTCATGACCTTAATGATGTTTAGTAGTTGCGGATGTTTGGTAGAGTTGCAATCATAAGTGCATATGATCCAAGTAGAGAAAGTATGTTAGCTCATGCCTCTCCCTCATATAAAATTGGAAGAATGATTACCGGTACTTGTTATTGATTGCCTAGGGACAAATGACTTTCTTGTTGACAAAAGCTATCTCCTTTTACTACCTTGCAATTTATCCGTAGTTTTATTCTCGCAATTTACTTGTAGTTTTATTCTTGCAACATAGTTTCATACTTGTTCTAGGTAAAGTAAACATCAAGTGTGTGTAGAGTTGTATCAGTGGTCGATAGAACTTGAGGGAACATTTGTTCTGCCTTTAGCTCCTCGTTGGGTTCGACACTCTTATTTATCAAAGAAGGCTACAAATGATCCAATATACTTGTGGGTTATCAACGATCCTAGCATGTACAGACGTGGCCTCGGAACATTGGAGACCAAAAGGTCGAACATGAATCATATAGTAGATATGACCAACATAGAGATGTACACCATTGATGACTACTCCATCTCACATGATGATCGGACATGGTTTAGTTGATTTGGATCACGTATCATTTAGATGACTTGAGGGATGTCAATCTAAGTGGGAGTTCTTAAGTAATTTTATTAATTGAACTTAATTTATCATGAACTTAGTCCTGATAGTATTTGCAAATTACGTTGTAGATCAATAGCTCGCATTGTAGCTCTTCTATTTTTGATATGTTACTAGAGAAAACTAAGTTGAAAGATGATAGTAGCAATGATGCAGACTGGGTCCGTGATTTGAGGATTATCCTCATTGCTGCACAGAAGAATTATGTCCTTGATGCACCGTTAGGTGATAGACCTATTGCAGGAGCAGATACAGATGTTATGAACATTTGGCAAGCTCGATATGATGACTACTTGATAGTTTAGTGCGCCATGCTTTACGACTTAGAATTGGGGCTTCAAAGACGTTTTGAATGCGACGGAGCATATGAGATGTTCCACGAGCTGAAATTGGTATTTCGGACTCATGCCCGTGTCCAGAGGTATGAGACCTCTGACAAGTACTTTGCCTACAAGATGGAGGAGAATATCTCAACTAGTGAGCATGTACTCAGAATGTCTGGGTACTATGATCGCTTGAATCAAGTGGGAGTTAATCTTCAAGATAAGATAGTGATTGACAAAGATTCTCTAGTCACTATCACCAAGCTACTAGAACTTCGTGATGAAGTATAATATGCAAGGGATGATGAAAACAATTCCCGAGATTTTTGCGATGCTGAAGTCGGTGAAGGTAGAAATCAATAAAGAGCATCAAGTGTTGATGGTTAGCAAGACCACTAGTTTCAAGTAAAAGGGCAAGGGAAAGAAAGGATACTTCAAGAAGAATGGCAAGCAAGTTGTCACTCCCATGAAGAAGCCCAAAGCTGGACCTAAGCCTGAAACTGAGTGCTTCTACTGCAAAGGAAATGGTCACTCTAAGCGGAACTACCCAAAATATTTGGTGGATAAGAAGGATGGCAAAGCGGACAAAAGTATATTTGATATACATATTATTGATGTGTACCTTACTAGTGCTCGTAGTAGCCCTGGGTATTTGATACCTGTTCGGTTGCTAAGATTAGTAACTCAAAACATGAGTTGCAGAATAAATGGAGACTAGTTGAGGGTGAAGTGACGATGTGTTGGAAGTGGTTACAAGACTGATATGATCTCATCGCACACTCCCTATACTTTCGGGATTAGTGTTGAACCTAAATAAATGTTATTTGGTGTTTTGCATTGAGCATGAACAAGATAGGATTGTGTTTATTGCAATACGATTATTCATTTAAGACAGAGAATAATTGTTATTCTGTTTACATGAATAAAACCTTCTATGGTCATACACCAAATGCTAATGGTTTATTGAATCTCGATCGTAGTGATACACACACTACTGCAGGATGCTGCTAACGTGACACTACGATCAGAGACCCTTCAACGAAACTGTGTGCGATGCAATAATCGCAAACGGTGGTGTAAAAAATTGTCAAAAAGGTGAAAAACATTTGCGATGACGGATGCATCAAACACGGTTCATATTTTGGTTGCGTGTGCGATGTAGGGCATAAGGTTCAGTTAAATTAACTGTTTGCGATAAGGAGGAACAAAAGAAACGGGCTGCCAGATGAAGGTGTGTGGGATATACAGCATACGCTTCACTCGGATGAACTGTTTGTGATTAGGCTACACAAAAGAAATGATCAGCCAGATCAAGGTGTGTGCGATATACGACATGCAGTTCACTCGGATGAATTGTTTGCATTGAGACAAGAGAAGAGAAACAGTTCAATATAACAAGATGTGTGTGACATGGGGCAAACAGGTTTGTAATCAGAAATGTGTGCGAAGATTGGTAATAACACAGACGATTGCTTCTAATAAGACATATGTGATATGCTATGTCTACACAACATCTATTGGCCATTGGGGGACGGGCGGTCATCTGGATATGCCATAAGGATACAAAGAGGCATCCTATATCAGGAAGGACTAGCTGTTCCACCAGTAGCTCATGTAAGAGAACTCTGAAGTTAGGTGTGCTCAAGCTGGAGCAGCCATCAGATGGGTGACTGGATGGGAAGTTGTGTCGATGTTAAATTAACTGATAGGATGGGTTATATCTTTCAAATTAAATGACTGATATGACCCATCCCATTAGTTAATTTAACCTCGAGGTCCTTATTTTTTATTTTTATTTTATTTTTTAACACATGTTAAAGAAGGTCCACCGCATTACTTTTTGACAATATGTATACGTGGCATACAGTTTATCCATCCGACCTGTTTGTGATGGAATAAGTCGTGTGTGTTGTGGGCAAACGCTTGCTAGTGTACAACCATTTGCGATTGATGAATTCATCACCGACGGGTTCCCTAGTGTTGTCCGTGTTCATCTCATCATCATCTACTTCTTGTGCTAGCTCGACGTTCCTTGTATGCTAAGTTTCCATTAATTGATGGCGTTTTATGAACACGCCACCGTTTCCCACCATTTCCTCACCTGTTTCCCTCCACCCAGCAATATTGCGCATAAACCTAGGCGCGGCGTGACGCACGAAGGCAACAAGCACAACCTGTAGCACATCCACCTTTTCCAAGTGTGCCAACCCACCAAAGCGCCGCCTCTGCCATCAACCTCATCAACAAGGAAAACCAGAAGGTGCCATGGCCCGACGAGGCCGCGGTGCTCCCCGACAACACGATGGACAACACCGTGATGCGCGTCATCACTAGGGTTGAGCAGACCCTTGGTGCATGGCGCTTTAGCACCGTGGATCAAGATAGGCATGTCAGCACCGAGAGGCTGCAGCTCGCCGCACAACATGATCGATGGCGCGCTGCAGAGCAAGCTAGGTGCGTCCACGCTGAGAGGCTGCCGCTCGCCACATGGCGAGACTGTTTGAGCACCGCAGAGCGAGAGGCGCGGTGCACCGCACCGCAAGAGTGGATCCATCGGCGCTTGCCTACTCTTGACAGGGTGTCGCAGCTGGGTACACGTCCTGTTAGTACCCCCATTCCTCGCCAGGAGTGGGCACATGCCCTCTGCGACGTACTTGTGCCAGAGGCCGGCTGCGCCGTACTTGCACCAGACGCCCGCCGCATTGTTCGCATGGGTCGCTCCGTTCGCCTTGTCCGCGGCCCGCTCGATGCCAATGCGCTGGTCGGTAGGCTCGACCGCCTCCTTGGCCCAGGTGTCCACCTGGGCGCAGTAGAGGAACATGACCGTCGCATCCTCGAGGTGGTGATCTTTGATGAAATAGCCAACTTGGAGCTCGAGAATGCGCTCCAGATGTACCGCGAGCGTGTCGACCGCTTGGACGAATGCATGCACAAGTTCAAGCAGAGCCAAGAGCTACCATAGGCAAGGGCTGGTAGTCATGGTCTCATGGACACGTTTTATTTTGTTAAGTCGTTTCAACGTGGATAGCTATGTATTCACAACAATCATAATATTGCTCTGTTTATTGCTCTGTTTCAATGTGTGTACTCTGTTTTCCATTCTTATATGTTCTGTTTCAATGTGTGTTTATATGCTTTCCATTCTATATATGTGGATGATAACAGATAGATTCAAACTAGTATACAAAAACATATAGACAATGGAATTTATAATATATATATATATATATAATATTAATTGTTCATTAGTTCATCACAGAATATATATAATATTGTCACATATACGTGATGATACTAAACTATTAGGTGCAATGCATAAAATTGAAAATGAACAATACTAAAACTAATAATCCCTCCTGGGGCCAGTATTCCGGCAACCCCTCGCCAGCAGCTCCCTGGTCTTGTGTGCGGTGTCTTCCCAGCGCGGAGACAGTACTCTGCCTCCTCCGCCTCGCAGCGCTTGACGTACCGATCTACCTCTTGTAGGCGGACAAGCGCGAACGATCTTGCCATTTTGTTGGGTGCCCACCAGAGCTCCTCGTCGGTGGCACGCTGGAGCTTATCGTCCCAGCTCCACGCAACGACGAGGCGCCTAGCGCCTTTGGCCTTCCTCGCGAAGTACACGTCTTTGTACACCTCCTCTGCACGACGACGTGCCCGCCCCCAAAGCTTCGTCGCCTCCTTTTTCCAGGCGGCATCACGGGCTTCATAGGCCGCCTGGTACCTGGCATCCTCCTCCGCCATCTCCTTCTTGAAAGCCACTTGCCTGGCTTTCTCAGCCAGCAACAGTGACTTCCAAAGACAAAGATCGTACTGGCCCCAAACCCAATCCAAAGTGGGGCGGGGGGGGGGGGGGGGGGGGGGGGGGGGGGGTATGACGCAACCTCGTCCGGCGGCACGTAGCTTTCCTTGTCGCTGCTCTTCGAGTGAGCATCATCGGGGGGCGGCGACTCCTCGTCAGCGCGTGGGCAAACCGGCGGTGCCATGGCAGAGATTTGAGAGAGAGAGGGCGAGCAAGGGGAGGATCTAGATGAGAATACAGGTGGGACAACGTGAGCAAGGTAGTATTTATTGGCGGCCGGAATCTAGATCGCCGGGAATAGTACACACGCCGGTCGCTGGAATTTACGAGTACTGTAGTGTGAATTACACACGATTCCCACAGCAAAATCCGTGTGTGAACATAATAGCTGACGGTTCCCAATGCAGAACCGTGTCTAATAAATAATGCCCGCTACTCACCGTCCAAACCTCGAGGCGCGAAATAGAGCGCCAATCATGTGGGGCCAGTTGTCTTGCCAGATTTTACATTTTCTTTTTTGAACACCAGATATTTACACTGTCCGATGATTTTTTCACTCGCACACAAGTACACAAATATGGTTTTTCAAACCATTATGGTTAGCCGTTGCATGTAGATGTAGTTCAAATTTAAATTATGGTCATTAAATGACAGTTGTATTAGTGCACATGTCTTCACATGTCAAATGACCCCTGAAATTTCAAAATGTCAAATGACCCCTGAAATTTTTACAAATTTTCACATGACAGTTGTATTAGTGCACATTACACGTAGAAAATTTTTGAAGGCCGTAAGAGGAAGCTATCTTCTGTTTGTCATCAAACATGCATTGTTCCCTCTCGGAACCACAAGCCTTCTAATGAGTTGCTCTGGTTTGTGAGGGGTTTGTGTCCAAACTTTCATCAAACAGGCCAACTTTTTTACCACATCATCTTGGTGGCATGAAATTACATCAAGCAAGGTTTCATGTTTTTCTGATCCTTTTTTTAATTTTTTGGAATTAAAATTCCATGGCACACCATGCATGTGTCCATGTCATGAGACCAATATGTTTGAAAATTCCTTCTGATTTGCTGCACATGGAACTAACTCGCACACAAGTACACAAATATGATTTTTCAAACCGTTATGGTTAGCCGCTGCATGTACATGTAATTCTAATTTGACTTATGGTCATTAAATGGCTATAAAATCACTTAAATGTCTTCAAAAGGTCAAATGACCCCTAAAATTTTCCAAATTTTCACATGACAGTTGTATTAGTGCATGTTACACGTTGGAAAAATTTGAAGGCCGTAAGAGGAAGCTATCTCTCGTTCGTCATCAAACATGCATTGTTCTCTCTCAGAACCACGAGCCTTCTAGTGAGTTTCTCCGGTTTGTGCGGGGTGTGTTTCCAAACTTTCATCAAACATGACAATTTTTTACCACATCATCTTGGTGGCATGACATTACATCAAGCAAGGTTTCATGTTTTCCTAATAATTTTTTATTTTTTTGGAATTTAAATATCATGGCACACCATGCATGTGTCCATGCCGTGAGACCAATAGGTTTGAAAATTCCTTTTAATTTGCTGCACATGGAATTAACTCACACACAAGTACACAAATATGATATTTCAAACCGTTATGGTTAGCCATTGCATGTACATGTAGTTATAATTTGAATTATGGTCATTAAATGGCTAGAAAATCACTTAAATGTCTTCAACAGGTTTAATGACCTCTGGAATTTTCCAATTTCCACATGACAGTTTCATTAGTGCAGGTTACACGTAGAAAAATTTCGAAGGTCGTAAGAGAAAGCTATCTCTTGTTCATTATCAAACATGCATTGTTCCCTCTCGGAACCATGAGCCTTCTAGTGAGTTGCTCCGGTTTGTGAGGGGTGTGCGTCCAAACTTTCGTCAAACAGGACAATTGTTTTACCACATCATCTTGGTGGCATGACATTACATCAAGCTACGTTTCATGTTTTTCTGATCATTTTTAAATTTTTTGGAATTAAAATGCCATGACACTCCATGCATGTGTCCATGCCGTGAGACCAATATGTTTGAAAATTCCTTTTAATTTGCAGCACATGGAATTAACTCGCACACAAGTACAGAAATATGATTTTTCAACCCGTTATGGTTAGCCGTTGCATGTACATGTAGTTCTAATTTGAATTACGGTCATTAAATTGCTAGAAATTCACTTAAATGTCTTCAAAATGTCAAATGACCCCTGAAATTTTCCAATTTTTCTCATGACAGTTGTATTAGTGCACGTTACATGTTGAAAAACAATTTGAAGGCCATAAGAGGAAGCTATCTCTCGTTCGTCATCAAACATGCATTGTTCCCTCTCAGAACCACGAGCCTTCTAGTGAGTTGCTCTGGTTTGTGCGGAGTGTGTGTCCAAACTTTCATCAAACATGACAAATTTTTTACCACATCATCTTGGTGGCATGACATTACATCAAGAAAGGTTTCATGTTTTTCTAATCATTTTTTATTTTTTTGGAATTAAAATGCCATGGCACTCCATGCATGTGTCCATGCCGTGAGACCAATATGTTTGAAAATTCCTTTTAATTTGTTGCACATGGAATTAACTCGCACACAAGTACACAAATATGATTTTTCAAACCGTTATGGTTAGTCGTTGCATGTACACGTAGTTCTAATTTGAATTACAGTCATTAAATGGCTAGAAAATCACTTAAATGTCTTAAAAAGGTCAACTGACCCCTGAAATTTTCCAAATTTTCACATGACAGTTGTATTAGTGCATGTTACATGTAGAAATTTTTTGCAGGCCGTAAGAGTAAGCTATCTCACGTCCATCATCAAACATGCATTGTGCCCTCTCAGAACCACGAGCCTTCTAGTGAGTTGCTCCGGTTTTGTGAGGGGTGTGTGTCCAAACTTTTGTCAAACATGCTAAAAAATTTACCACATCATCTTGGTGGCATGACATTACATCAACCAAGGTTTCATGTGTTTCTGATCTTTTTTATTTTTTCGGAATTTAAGTGCCATGGCACTCCATGCTTAATTGTGTCATAGCGGTAAATCAGTAAGAGACATCATAGATCGCACCATATATCTAATAAAGTACGGTTACGACGTTCGGACACACCTTTACTGTTGGGGATATAACTGGTGGGTATAAACCGCCCAGGAGGGGCCGGTTTATCTTCAGAGATGTTACTAATATTGATGCCCATGAAGTTATAGAAGACATCGACTTATGAAGGAAACTTAACAAGGAAGCCCAAAGCCCAGAGGCAGGTTAGGGTCCATAGACATAAACTGCCATGGGCGTGTAACTTGTAATTTAAGGTAGGAAAGAATAGATACCGAGCCGGACACGTTTATGAACCGGCCTTGGGATTCTGTAGACCGATGGGCGTCAACCTGTGTATATAAAGGGACGACCCGGCGGCAGTTTTGGGACAAGAAACAACAACTCGAGAGCCAGGTTATGCGTATTCGCTCCCTGGTTATCTAAACCCTAGCAATTCCACCACAACTGGATTGTAGGCTTTTACCTTCACCGCAAGGGGCCAAACCAGTATAAACTCTCTATGTCCTTTGTCCGGTTTAACCCCTTTAAGCTAATCTCGTTGCGATGGCTCCACGACTAAGTTCTCACACTAGGACATATGACGTGACAATTCCACGACAGTTGGCGCCCACCGTGGGGCTATTGCATGATGGTTTCAAGTTCTTAGAGGGCAATTTCGAAGGACTCAAGGGATACACAGTGGGCCAGATGACCAAGAGTCGTCGCGGCAAGCTCTACATCAACGACGCAGGCTGGGGCCCCGACACCGGCTCAATCGAGTAAGGGTACCGGGTCCCCTTCGAAGGAATTCATGCCTTCATTGGCAAGATCGGTGAACCGGGCCATGAGCCGGACATCTACGTCGATCTCATCGAGACGGCTCAGCCTGCAAGCCCCGCCCGAGTTCAACCCGCCGTGAAGCATGCTTTCGTAGGATTCATCAATGGTGCAGAATCTGAACCAGTATCTGACGGTGAGACGGTTGTCTATTCAGATGGCGAATCATCCACTGGTAAGACCGAGTCATTGTACCAACTACCAGATGGCTGGTCCGGGGGCTGTTCTGATGGCGACAGTATTTCGGACCCCTTGAACCGCCAAACCGGGTTGCGATCTTCATGGCCGGTATGCATCTCACGCAACACTGCTCAGCTGCAGCGGCAATGATTTCCGGATCGGCAGCCGGGGCAGGAGGCCCTGTGTGCCCGCTGGCTCAGGTCCTGTCCTGTTTATTGGATGCCTTAACGACATTGCTGGCCACTGAGGTTAACCCGGATAGTCAAGATCAGCATAACGCGGAGGTCACGAAACTGCGAGATAAGATAACTCAGGCCAAGGAGGACATGGCGGCTGAGGAAACCAGGATGGCTGAGGAGCGGGCCGCTTTGGATGCTCAGGCACAGCAGATTCAGTGAGAAAATTACAGGCTCATCCAGGATCAGACTGATATGCACAAGTTATCCCCACCTTGGGAAGGACCCTTTGTGTTCAGCAAGAATCTGAACAACGGTTCATACTACCTTATCAATGTTCGAGAGCACAAAGACTCACGCAAATCGGAGGAGGAGACCCGCCGGCCGTGGAATATTGCTCATCTTCGGCCTTATTACACCTGAGCCATAGGCTCTTCTGATGTACATATTTTGACAATTTATATATTATGATCAATATAATAAATCGGCATGTCTGCTAAAGCAGGGCCTCTGTCGCTTTTTCTCCTCAATGAGTTTTTGGGTTTTCCGCTTTATAAAGTGAAGTTATTATTACCCTTTGATCCGGCTTATTGGCCACACACACACACACACACACAAAAACTTGGGGGCTTGCAACCCATGTTGTGAGGACCAAAGAGAGTCTGTTGTAAAAAGCACAACTCAAACATAGGTATCCCTTGAGCACAACTCAAAATATTGCTTGGTGGCTCTTTTGGTTCTAAAGAACAGAAGTAGCTATAACCCCTGTGATAGGCTATAAAAGCCAGGCTTGGAAGCCAGGTGTATTCACCTAAAAGCCCGGGTCATCCTGCCTGTATTATGAAAGTTTATCCACCAGGTAATCCTTATTGACCCGGCAAACTCTTAACAGTCAATATTTTTCTAGCAAAGACCCTGAACTTGTTAAGGTTAAAATGTTGTTTCGTCATGAGAGGGCACGGTTTACGGATAGCAAGGAGAAGCTCAGGCTGTTACAGCCGCCTTCCTTGAAACTTGGATAATTCGGCATGTGATGCTTGATGTTACCTGACCCCGTTTACTCCTGATAAGTCTATCTTTAAATAAGAACTGAACTTATCCAGGATAAAATGTCGAGTGGTAGTGTGAGTGCCGGCTCACGGAAAGCGCATACCTTCCAGCGGTTAATACTAGTTTCATTGAAGAAGATATTTTGGCTCAGCGGCCTATGAAAGCCTTGGATTTTTTTCTGTTGATTTTGCTTTGAATTTTTCTCTTATGACACAAAAAATTACATGGTTGAAAACCAAGTAAGGCTTATAAAGCTTCATGAGTCGTATATATGGCGATAAACCGGTGTTTATTAACCCGGTTTGGTTTCTGACTATAAGTTACTAGTATGAAAGAAAGGTAATCCGGTGTTTATTAACCCGGCTTGGTGTTAAACCAAAAATATACTTATTACACTAGATTGATAAATGAGCAGTGAACACATATCACAGGTATGTTGTATATTGTTATTTTTAGTCCTACGTTAGCTATAAACTATATTGTTGGGCATGATAACCCGTCTAGCAGTAAATCGCCAAGACGCAACTTATCTGTTCTATGCAGGAACAGATTCTTCAAAAAACAAAGTATCACGAGCAAACATAGCATTTTCATAGCATGGCGGATTAACAGTGTCATCCAATGTGCACGATGGCACATCAGATCCAAGAAGTTTTCAACTACCCTATTACATGGCATTTTTATGCCCAAAAGACCAAGGCTTGCAAAACGAAGAAGTTAAACTGACCACCGGTTTATGCATTAGCGGTGTGCTGGCTTGACGGTTGCGGATCATCTTGCACCGGTTCATCCTACTCCTCTCTATCCAGTGGCTGGGAGTCAGTGGTTAACCAATCAATCCCAGTTAAGGCTCTGAACACAGCTTCATCGCTTATAAGATTGGAGGGGTCAACTTCAGGGGCATAAGTATGCTTATGAATTAGTGGAATAAGAGTGGGAGTTTCGTAGCTCGGCGTATTGACCCTCTTGTTGTGGGCATCATAAATCGACTGATGAAGCGAAAGATCGGTCTCTTCAGTCAACTTACTAGCCAACGGGCACATCTCCCTCGTCAAAGCCCGAAGATCTTTATTATCAAATGCTGATCCGTCCTCCTTGATGCTGGGATAGCCATTCCCTATGTCAGCGGAATCAAGATCAGATATCCACGCCTTAGCACAGATCAGTGTGGTAAGAGCGCCGGCCCTTGCAGCTGATCGTTTTATCTCTTCAAGCCGGGCAAGCATCATCGACAACCTCTCTAAAGTATCCTTGATCAAAGTTGGGGCCGGTTTATTGTAAGAAGATGTACAGATAATTTGTTGTGCGCCGGTATATAGTTGCCCTATCAGTGTATAGGCAGCCTTCAACTTCTTCTGCATATCGGAGCCTAGATGCGTAACGCGAGATCCTGCATCATCACAGACATTGGTAAACCAGTGATTTATGGAATAATGAAATTTCGAAGGTTGTGAAGAAGTTACTTACCAAAGACAGCAGTAGTCATAGCATCTATTTGTTGTTTCAAGATGGTTAACTCTTCCGCCACCGATTTAAGGGCCGCGTCAGCATCTTCATCTTTCTTCAGCAAAGTTGTTTTTTCTGCATCCCAACCTAGATGCTCATTCTTGAAGTTTTCCTTCAGTTGTTCCATGGCTGCTAAAGTGCCAGTCAGCTCCTCTTTTGCCTTGGAAGTTTCTGCTTGCTGGGTCTTGATATTCTCCTCAAGGTCAGCGATGTGGGATTCTTTTTTGTCCAGCTTAGCCTACAAGAGGTATTTTATGAGTTGACAGAACAAATTTTAAGTCCCAAGCACATAACAAGTTATACACTTGGCACTTGGGGGCTAATGCCTATCGCTTCCTATCAACAATATGGCAAAGTCCCAAAGCTCAATACAAGTATTAATCTTGGCACTTGGGGGCTAGTGCCTATTTGCTCAAGTATAAAGTTGTGGATTTTTTCTTTGATGATAAACCGGTTTCCAAAGGTATTCAACAAAAAGCATGAGCCTTACAACATGAAGTCCCGGTTCATCTTGAAGAGATAAATCGGCCCTTGAGGGCTACACAGGTGAAATTGAATTATTATTCTATGAAGTCCCGGTTCATCTTGAAGAGATAAACCGGCCCTTGTGGGCTACACAGGCAAAGTTGAAGAATCATTATTTTATGAAGTCCCGGTTTGAATAGGTATTGCCAAACCGGCCCTTGGGGGCTACTAGAGTTGATATTATAAAAAGATCAGAAGGAAGGAATACTTATGAAGAGTTCAACAAGATTTACCTCATATCGCTCCTTCATCATGTTCACTAAACTGGCTTCAGAGTCACGGTTTGTGTACAGACGGTTCAAAATCACAGAATGAATGTCTTGGGCACTAAGGTGAGCATAGTTGTCCAAATCTGCCTTCCACTTGCCTTTATCAATAGCCGCTTTTTCCTCTTTGGCGCTATGTTTGGACAAGGCTATGGGGTTGCCAGGGGTGGTGTAACCAATGCCAGTAACGACAACATCATCATCAGCACCTTTAGCCGGGCTTGACGGATCATCAGTATGAGCCGATGGATCAACATCCATGTGCTCAGCTTCAGTTGCTTGATCCGGCAATGATGGGCCATCAGGAATATTGTCAACATCTGGGTCTCACGGTTCAGGAGTCTTTTCCGTTTCATCCCGAATGGGGTCTTTAGCCGGTTTGTTTACTTTGGCCTTCTTTCTGGCTCTGGCTTTGGCCCTGGAAAATAATAAGTATGCATCAGAACAGTGCAAGGATAAAAAATATAAAGGTTTGACGGGTTAGCAACATCTGCTAACCCAGGAACCGTTTTAAGGGTTGGAAGCTTCATCCCTGTTGATTCACCAGAAGATGAATGGGAGGTTCCCTGGTAATTCGAGTTAGACGGATTAAGAGGATATCAGAATTAACCCGCCCTGGGACAAGGTATATCAGAAGTACAAGAGACCTCTTGGTGGCGTTTACGAACCGGAGTGTTGGGTAAACCGGAGGAAGTAACCACTTGGCCACTATGCCGGGTGGTGCAGCGAGCTTCGTGCTGCTGTGTCTTCAAAAGAAAGTGCGGATCTGAATAAGCTAGAGGCTGTGAAAATCCTACTTTCCAAACTGCTTGATGGGTTTTTGGTGTTCGCACAGGATCTGAGTTGGAAGAAAGGGTAATTACCTCTACATCACCAGCACAGCTAGCCTCTGCATCATCCTAATAATGATCATTGTCAATGAGGTGTATGAAAAAAGAGCCAAGAGAATCAAGTTCTACCTCTGACTCTGGATCATCAAGGTCTTCATCATTGTTCAGGCGAGGGGATTCGGCAGTTTTCTTCTTTGCGGGTTTCTTTGTAACTTTGGTCTTAATGCGAGGCCTTTTCGCTGGTTTATTGTGCGGCTTCGCTGATTTATCCTAAGACTTCCTCTTCCAGAACGGGTCATCACCCTGCAAAGATGGACAAAAAGTTGTAAAGAAATATTTAAGAGGGGTCGGATTAAGACAAGAATGATGCAATTCTTACAGCCCGCGGTTTATTGGAAACATAGAAAGGGCTAAGCCCTGTCTTGCTGCACTCAGATACCGCTTCATCCAGCATCTTCTTGACAGATTCAGTAATCTCCTCGTCAGTTAGCTGAATATCAATGTGCCGCTAAGGGTCTTTAACATCCCCTGTGTACTCGCACATTAAACCGGGGCGACGGCTTAAGGGCAAGATGCTCCAAGAGATCCGATAACGGACAAAGTCAACACCAGTTAAACCATTTTCCATAAAGGCTCGAAGCTTTGACAGCTGTGGTGCATACTTATCTCGTTCCTTTGCAGTTAGTCATTGGGGAAACGGATGTGTGTTGGCAAGCCGGTGAGCACGATAACCCGGCAGAGTATTTTCGTCAGCTGGAGCTATGTTTTGACAATAAAACCAAGTCTGATTCCAGTCTTTGGGGTGGCTATGATGCTTGGCGTGAGGGAAGCTGACATCTTTCCTTTTCTGAATTGAGACTCCGCCAAGTTCAGTATTGGGCCCATCCGTAAATTCAGTATGATGGTTTAAGTAAAAGAAGTCTCTGAATAACTCAATAGTAGGTTCTTCTTGCATATAAGCATTGCAAAACACTTGAAAATTGCAAATATTGGACACGGAGTTCGGTCCAATATATTGAGGGCGGATTTGGAAGCTAGCAAGCACGTCACGGAAGAATTTTGATCCGGGAGGGCTAAACCCTCGACCCAGATGATCAGTAAATACAATCACCTCTCCATCCTTGGGTTCAGGAGGATTTTCTGGACCGGGGACTCTCCAGTGGAGGGTTTCCTTACTCGCTAAAGCGCCGGTTGCAACACACCCATTCAGCTGCTCTTCCGTAACCCAGGAAGGAACCCAGTTGCAAGCATAAAATTGTTTGGCCATTTGTTAAGCAAGACCCGAAGGAGGGTTTGTGCCGGTTTAAGAAATCATGATCAAATTGTTGAAAGTAAAGAGCCAGGAAATATTCAAGCATGAAAGTGTTATAAACCGGAGATATACATTATCAGCTTGTAGAGATAAGCAGTTGGCGGTTTAAGAGGGGACTAATGGTACCTGGCGGGTTATGATTCAAAAGTTAAACCGCCCACACAACTACCAATTTTCATATCTATGAGTGAAAAAATTGCTAAGTGTTGCAGAAACAGGTTTTACAGATTGATATCACCATTTTAGATCTACCGTGTGTTCGAAAATGAAAATATATTCAGACCTAAATATTGGGGCTTGAATAGTTAAGGTCCAGATGGGATCTTCTACCAAAAAAGAGAAGTTATGATGAGGAAAAATGGACTATGGCTATTGCCGCACAGGGAAAATATCAAGTTTCCATCAAATATTCATTTGACAGCGAAGAACAAGTGAAGAACAGCGACGAGTTTCCATGAATTCGTGTAAACTCTAATGAGATCTACAGAGGGGGAAGAGGAAGAGCTTACCAAGGCTATTTGATGGTGGAGGCGCGCGAGCAGAATCTGGATCAGTCAGGTTGATGCAGCGGCCGACGGTGAAGCAGAGGAGGAGCTTGACTGCGGTGGCTAGGCTCGAGCGCTAGGGCGTCGGAAGGTAGAAGACAAGACGAAGAGGCACGGGGGGGGGGAGTGAAAGAGACCCCCGGCCCTATTTATAAGGCGAATGGATAAGTGGCAGGCGCGGGAATCGAGGAGTTCCAAATTGGATATGTGACAGGGCCGACGCCTTGATTCTCGGGAGTTCATTAAAAATGAGGATGCATATATATATTATTTTGGATTTGTATAAACTTAATGACAGGTGATGTCATGGCGGGTTATCACGATCTCAGAAGATGACATCATGGCGAGTTACAAGTTTTTGCAAAAGTAATAAAGAAGGGATTTTCTTAAGTGTTGAAGATTGACATGAACAAGTTCAAATCAACCTGGGCCTAATGTTGGGGATATAACTGGTGGGTATAAACCGCCCAGGAGGGGCCGGTTTATCCTCAGAGAGGTTACTAATATTGAAGCCCATGAAGTTATAGAAGACGACGACTTATGAAGGAAACTTAACAAGGAAGCCCAAAGCCCAAAGGCGGGTTAGGGCCCATAGACATAAACCGCCATGGGCGTGTAACTTGTAATGTAAGGTAGGAAAGAATAGATACCGAGCCGGACATGTTTATGAACCGGCCTTGGGATTCTGTAGACCGACGGGCGTCAACCTGTGTATATAAAGGGACGACCCAGCGGCGGTTTAGGGACAAGAAACAACAACTCAAGAGCCAGGTTACGCGTATTCGCTCCCTAGTTATCGAAACCATAGCAATTCCACCACAACTGGATCATAGTCTTTTACCTTCACCGCAAGGGGCCGAACTAGTATAAACTCCCCGTTTACTTTTTCCAATTTAACCCCTTTAAGCTAATCTTGTTGCGATGGCTCCACAACTAAGTCCTCACACTAGGACATCTGACGTGACAATTCCACGACATGAGTTGCGAAACTATTCCAAATTGTTTCAAATGAAGACCAAACTCGTAGCTCAAATATTCACCTCCACGATCAGATCGTACAAATTTTATTTTCTTGTTATGATGATTTTCCACTTCACTCTAAAATTCTTTGAACTTTTCAAATATTTCAGACTTAAGTTTCATTAAGTAGATATACCCATATCTGCTCAAATCATCTATGAAGGTCAGAAAATAACGATACCTGTCACGAGCCTCAACACTCATCGGATCGCATACATCGGTATGTATTATTTCCAATAAGTCAGTAGCTCGTTCCATTGTTCCGGAGAACGGAGTTTTAGTCATCTTGCCCATGAGGTATGGTTCACAAGCATCAACTGATTCATAATCAAGTGATTCCAAAAGCCCATCAGCATTGAGTTTCTTCACGCGCTTTACACCAATATGACCTAAATGGTAGTGCCACAAATAAGTTGCAGTATCATTTCTAACTTTGCATCTTTTGGCTTCAATATTATGAACATATGTATCACTACGATCGAGATTCAACAAAAATAGACCACTCATCAAGGGTGCATGACCATAAAGATATTACTCATATAAACAGAACAACCATTATTCTATGATTTAAATGAATAACCGTCTCGCATCAAAAAAGATCCAGATATAATGTTCATGCTCAACGCTGGCACCAGGTCTAAAACTAATCCCGAAGGTAGATGTAGAGGTAGCGTGCCGACGATGATTGTTGGGATGCATAGATGTTACATCATAATGAAGGAGTACATATAGATCATGGTGATGTTACATCATTATGATGTCATACCACTGTTGGGAAACATAGTAATTTCAAAAAAAATCCTGCGCACACGCAAGATCATAATGATGCATAGCAACGAGCGGGGAGAGTGAGTCCACGTACCCTCGTAGACCGAAAGCGGAAGCATTAGCACAACGCGGTTGATGTAGTCGTACGTCTTCACGATTCGACCGATCCAAGTACCAAACGTATGGCACCTCCGAGTTCAGCACACGTTCAACTCGATGACGTCCCGCGAACTCCAATCCAGTAGAGCTTCACGGGATAGTTCCGTCGGCACAATGGCGTGATGATGGTGATGATGTTGCTACCGACGCAGGGCTTTGCCTAAGCACCGCTACAATATGACCGAGGTGGAATATGGTGGAGGGGGGCACCGCACACGGCTGGGAGAGATCAACAGATCAACTTGTGTGTCTATGGGGTGCCCCCTCCCCGTATATAAAGGAGGGGGGGAGGGGAGGGACTGGCCCTCTCTATGGCGCGCCCTGGGGAGTCCTACTCCCATCGGGAGTAAGATTCCCCCCCCCCCCCGTCCATGTAGTAGGAGTAGGAGTCAAGGAAAGGGAAGAGAGAAGAGAAGGAAGGAGGGGGCGCCGCCCTCCCCTTAGTCCAATTCGGACTAGGCCTTGGGGGCGCGGCCTGCCTCTCTCTGTCTCTCTCCCTTAAAGCCCAATAAAGCCCATATACTCCCCGACGAATTCCCGTAACTCTCCGGTACTCCGATAAATACCCGAATCACTCGGAACCTTTCCAATGTCCGAATATAGTCGTCCAATATATCGTTCTTTGTGTCTCGACCATTTTTAGACTCCTCGTCATGTCCCCGATCTCATCCGGCACTCCAAACTACCTTAGGTACATCAAATCACATAACTCATAATATAAATCATCACCAAACGTTAAGCGTGCAGACCCTACGGGTTCGAGAACTATGTAGACATGACCGAGACACGTCTCCGATCAATAAACAATAGCGGAACCTGGATGCTCATATTGGCTCCTACATATTCTACGAAGATCTTTTATCGGTCAAACCGCATAACAACATACGTTGTTCCTTTGTCATCAGTATGTTACTTGCCTGAGATACGATCGTCGGTATCTCAATACCTAGCTCAATCACGTCATCGGCAAGTCTCTTTACTCGTTCTGTAATACATCATCCCGCAACTAACTCATTAGTCACATTGCTTGCAAGGCTTATAGTGATGTGCATTACCGAGAGGGCCCAGAGATACCTCTCCGACAATCGGAGTGACAAATCCTAATCTTTATCTATTCCAACTCAACAAGTACCATCGGAGACACCTGTAGAGCACCTTTATAATCACCCAGTTACGTTGTGACGTTTGGTAGCACACAAAGTGTTCCTCTGGTATTCGGGAGTTTCATAAGCTCATAGTCATAGGAACATGTATAAGTCATGAAGAAAGAAATAGCAACATACTAAACGATCAAGTGTTAAGCTAATGAAATGGTTCAAGTCAATCACATCATTCTCTAATGACGTGATCCCGTTAATCAAATGACAACTGATGTCTATGGCTAGGAAACTTAACCATCTTTGCTTCAACGAGCTAGTCAAGTAGAGGCATACTAGTGACACTTTGTTTGTCTATGTATTCACACATGTACTAAGTTTCCGGTTAATACAATTCTAGCATGAATAATAAACATTTATCATAAAATAAGGAAATAAATAATAACTTTATTATTGCCTCTAGGGCATATTTCCTTCAGTCTCCCACTTGCACTAGAGTCAATAATCTAGTTCATATCACCATGTGAAAATATTCACATCTGTATGTGATGAACACCCATTGCTCACATCGTCATGTGATCAACACCCAAAGGGTTTACTAGAGTCAGGAATCTAGTTCACATCGCTATGTGATTTAACACCCAAAGAGTAGTAAGGTGTGATCATGTTTTGCTCATGAGAGAAGTTTAGTCAATGGGTCTGTCACATTCAGAGTCGTATGTATTTTGCAAATATTCTATGTCTACAATGCTCTGCATGGAGCTACTTTAGCTAATTGCTCCCACTTTCAATATGTATCCAGATTGAGACTTAGAGTCATCTGGATCGGTGTAAAATCTTGCACCGATGTAACTCTTTACGATGAACTCTTTTATCACCTCCATAATCGAGAAACATTTCCTTAGTCCTCACTAAGGATATTCTTGACCGCTGTCTAGTGATCTACTCCTAGATCAAAATTGTACTCCCTTGCCAAACTCAGAGCAAGGTATACAATAGGTCTAGTACACAGCATAGCATACTTTATAGAACCTATGACTGAGGCATAGGGAATGACTTTTCATTCTCTTTCTATTTTCTGCCATGGTCGGGTTTTTGAGTCTTATTCAACTTCACACCTTGCAACACAGGCAAGAACTCCTTCTTTGACTGTTCCATTTTGAACTACTTTAAAATTTTATCAAGGTATGTACTCATTGAAAAATCTTATCAAGCGTCTTGATCTATCTCTATAGATCTTGATGCTCAATGTGTAAGCAGCTTCACCGAGGTCTTTCTTTGAAAAACTCCTTTCAAACACACCTTTATGCTTTCCAGAAAATTCTACATTATTTCTGAACAACAATATGCCATTCACATATACTTATCAGAAAGGCTGTAGTGCTCCCACTTGTCGGTGTCAAAACCGTCGGATCTCGGGTAGGGGGTCCCGAACTGTGCGTCTAAGGCTAATGGTAACAGGATGCGGGGGACACGATGTTTACCCAGGTTTGGGCCCTCTCTATGGAGATAATACCCTACTTCCTGCTTGATTTATCTTGATGATATGAGTATTACAAGAGTTGATCTACCATGAGATCGTAGAGGCTAAACCCTAGAAGCTAGCCTATGATTATGATTATTCCTGTCCTACAGACTAAATCCTCCGGTTTATATAGACACCGGAGGGGGCTAGGGTTACACAGAGTCGGTTACAGAGAAGGGAATCTACATCTCCGAATTGCCAAGCTTGCCTTCCACGCAAAGGAGAGCCCCACCCGGACACGGGGCGAAGTCTTCAATCTTGTATCTTCATAGTCCAACAGTCCGGCATGAGCATATAGTCCGGCTGTCCGAGGACCCCCTAATCCAGGACTCCCTCAGTAGCCCCTAAACCAGGCTTCAATGACGATGAGTCCAACGGGCAGATTGTCTTCGGCATTGCAAGGCGGATTCCTTCTCTGAATACCCCAAAGTAGATCTTGAACACAAGAATCATGTCCGGCTCTGCAAAGCAAATTTAACATACCCCCGTAGAGAGTACAATTTTCCACGAGTCTAATCTACTGACAACTTTTCCATAGCGTGACATCATGTCGTGGCCTGGTCATTATTCGACCCATTTTCTCAACCTGCTTGCGAGGCGGTTTTATTGGCACGTCTTGTCGAAGCAGAGATCGTGTCCCCTTATCACGGGATTCTCATCAATACGTGTGTGGGTAACCCAACTGCGCCATTATCACGACTCTTGGGGAATAGTCGAGTTTCTAGGGCAAGTGGGGAGGCGCATGATTTCCGCTACCTTTATAAAGAGACAAGGATTCCCCCTTTTCACCCACGCCTTCTTCTTCTTCTGCCTATTCTCTCTCACTTGAGCTCCAGCGCCCAAGAATCTGCCTTCTCCGCCCACAAAGGCATTCCGAAAATGTCTGGATTTGGAGCCAGAGGCAAGTGGATGGCCTCGACCGTCCAGGAGAAGGATATTAAGAAACTTCGGGAGGCCGAGTATCTGGCCAAGAAGATCGGCCACCGCCTTCCGACGGTGGGACAGATTGTCCCTACTCTGGAACCCCACGAGAGGGTTGTATTCCTTCCTCACTTTGTCCGCGGGCTAGGGTTTCCTCTCCAACCATTCGTTCGCGGCCTTATGTATTACTATGGGATCGATTTTCGTGATCTATCCCCCAATTCCTTCCTCAACATCTCGACATTCATCGTCGTGTGCGAGGCCTTCCTCCGCATCTCTCCACACTTCAGATTATGGCTGAAGATTTTCAATGTGAAGCCCAAGGTGGTGCGCGGCGAGCATGCCGAGTGCGGAGGAGCCATGGTGAGCAAGATGCCCAACGTCACATGGACATTAGGTACCTTCAATGATTCCGTCAAAGGGTGGTGTCAGTGTCAAAACCGGCGGATCTCAGGTAGGGGTCCCGAACTGTGCGTCTAAGGCTAATGGTAACAAGAGACTGGGGATACAATGTTTTTACCCAGGTTTGGGCTCTCTTCGATGGAGGTAATACCCTACTTCCTGCTTGATTGATCTTGATGATATGAGTATTACAAGAGTTGATCTACCACGCGATCATAGAGGCTAAACCCTAAAAGCTAGCCTATGGTATGATTGTTGTTGTCCTACGGACTAAACCGTCCGGTTTATATAGACACCGGATGGGGCTAGGGTTACACGGAGTCGGTTGCAGAGAAGGAGATCTACATCTGGATCACCAAGCTTTCCTTCCACGCAAAGGAGAGTCCCATCTGGACATGGGACGAAGTCTTCAATCTTGTATCTTCATAGTCCAGCAATCCGGCCAAAGTACATAGTTCGGCTGTCCGGATACCCCCTATCCAGGAATCCCTCAGTAGCCCCTGAACCAGGCTTCAATGACGATGAGTCTTGCGCGCAGATTGTCTTCGGCATTGCAAGGCGGGTTCCATCTACGAATACTCCAAGATAAATTCCAAACACAAGGACCGTGTCCGACTCTGCAAGACAAATTTCACATACCACTGTAGAGAGAACAATAATCCACGAATCTAATCTGCTGACAACTCTTCATAGCGTGACATCACGCCATGACCCGACTTTTATACGAACCGTTTTTTATAACCAGCTACCACACACATTGTGAGGCGGTTTCTTTGGCACGTCTTGTCAAAGCAGAGATCGTGTCCCCCTTATCGCGGGATTCTCATCAATATGGGTGTGGGTAACCCAACCATGCCATCAATCATGGCGCTTGGAAAATGAATAATTTTGACAGGCAAGTGGGGGGCACACATTTTTTTCATCGCCTTTATAAGGGATAAGGATCACCCATTTTCACCCTCGCCTTCTTCTTCCTCTGCTCATTCGTTCTCGCACTCTCGAGCCCTAGCACCCAAGTTCTCACCTTCTCGTAGGACCATCCACAACATGTCCGGAGCGGGAAGCAAGTCGATGGCCTCCTCCGTCACAGAGGAGGATATCACCAAGCTTCGGGCGGCCGGATACCTGGCCGAAAACATCGCGCATAGGCTTCCGACGGAGGGACAGATCATCCCTACCCCAAAGTCTCGGGAGAGAGTAGTATTCCTCCCTCATTTCATCCGTGGACTAGGATTTCCACTCCACCCCTTCGTCTGCGGGCTCATGTATTACTATGGGCTAGATTTCCATGATCTAGCCCCAAATTTCATCCTCAACATCTCGGCGTTCATCGTCGTGTGCGAGGCCTTCCTCCGCATCAGGCCCCACTTTGGCCCGTGGCTGAAAATCTTCTGCGTTAAGCCGAAGATCGTTAGCGGCCAGCAGGTGGAGTGCGGAGGCGCCATGGTGGGCAGAATGCCCAACGTTACATGGCTTGACGGCTCCTTTGTGGAGACCGTGAAAGGGTGGCAATCGGGGTGGTTCTACATCACCGAGCTGCGCGATGCCAATTGGGTGGCGGCCCCCAAATTCCGATCCGGAATCCCCATGCGGCTCACCTCTTGGGAAAAGAAGGGCCTGGCCTGGGGCGAACCTGTGGAGCTGACCGGACTCAAGACCTGTATCAAAAGTATGAGGGACAAGAAGATCAAGCTTGTCAACATGGTTCAGGTCATGCTCGTCCGCCGGATTCTCCCGTGTCAAAGACGGGCATTCAATATGTGGGAGTTCGATCCGGCCGAACACCAGATGCTGCAAGAGCTCTTCGACGCGACGCATAAGGACGTCTGGAAGGTGTTGTTCAAGACCGGCGAAGTTCGTCCTCCCATTTCCGAGGACCATGGGCTCAGCGCAAAGCGCTTCGCCAATTTGGTAAGTCCTCTAACCATCACAAGATGTATCTTCCCAGCATATTCGTGGGAGGATTTTAAGTCATCATGCTGACAAAACAGGATTACATGGAGACGACGGAGCAGATCGACTGTCCGGCTCTGCTGCCCGAAGATTCAGCGACTGCACTCCTAACGGAGATGCTGGCTCCGGCGCCTTATAAGGTGCCGGAGAAGAAGGCCGAAAAGAAGGCCATTGGGGACCGGGAAGGGTCTCCGGTGCGAGGTCGCATCGGATGCCTCGCCTGAAGATGATGAGGCGCACTCCTCCCACGAAGGGGAGGAGAAGAAGAATAGGAAGAGGGCCGCCCCATCCGGGGAAGCCGAAGGGTCCAAGAAAGCGGCCACGGGGACCAGGAAGGGTCCCCGGCGCCAGGCCGCAATAGGCTCATCGTCAGGAGACGGCAAGGCAGATTCCTCCCATGGAGACGGGGAGAAACACGAAGAAATGCCCCCTCCCCGCTGGGGGAGGAGAAGAAAAGGAAAGCCGCCCCACAGGGGGAGGCTAGGAGCCGAAGAAGGGAAAGGTATCCCTTCCGGACCACTCCACCACAACCGCCTACAGCGAGGAGGAGTGGCTACCCAGGGGGGAGCCCCAGGCAAAGTCGTAAGTATCCGCATTCTATAATACTTTCTTGTGACTCTAACTTTCTGGTTCGTAATGACACCGAACACGTGTATGCAGTCCGGCCAGGTCCAATCTCGGGGTATCCTCTTCATATGGGTCCTTGAGTGCGTCGAAGATGGATTCACTCCCGACGACCACCTCCCCACGACTTGTGGATGACACCAAGGTGTTGTCCCAAAGGATACCAGAGCAGGGGCGACGGTTCCAGAGACACCCCAAGGCAAAATCCCAGACGCCAGGCACACGGGGGGTAAGATCCCCATGGATTATGCGGACGGGAGCCGCAGCAAGTCTGGCTTTCCAGCGGTTACTGCACCGGAGCCTTCGCAGGTTCTGGATTCAAGTGATCAGCCCCTCGCCAAGGAGGGCCAGCCGGCCGTGCCGATGACCTCCGCCCAGCCGGGGGCATCGGATAATTTGCTGGAAGTGCTTCACAGCGCTTCCATCAACGACGAGCACCGTACTCTAATGAGTACGGTGTTTGAGAAGGTTCAGGCCGCCAAAAGCGGATTGACCGAAGACTACACCAGCCTCCTAATAGGATGTGAGGTAAGTAATGAAAAGTGTGAGAAAATATCACCCAATAGACAGTAGCCCCTGATACTCTGTTTGGTGTTCGGAAAGAAAAAGCCAAACGGAGGGTCAATTTTTTAATCCGCAGAAGTCTGACAGTACTTGTCTATGTTAATGAGCAGGCACTGCTGCTGACCGCTGCTACGTGCACAACTGAGGTCGCCGGACTCAGGTAGGATCTGGGGCAGGCCGAAGAGGAGCTCGGCCTCGTGAAGAGGCAGCTCGAGGAGAACAAAGGTAAGTGATACCCCGTTCGTGTGTCGTGTAGAGGAGAAAATTGATGATGCTAACAAAAAGCATTATGATTTTTAATAGGGGCGGCAACTGAAGTGGCGGCCCTGAAGAAAGCGCTGTCCGAAGCGAAGCCAAGGCGGCCACAGAGCGCACCGAGCGTGAGAAACAAGATGCTCGGGTGGGGGAGGTACAACAAGAGCTCCAGGAGTTCGGTAAGAAGTTTGGGTCCTTGGAGCATGACTTCAAGACGCAAGCGTCCGAGCTTGCCAAAGCCCTTGAAAGCGCGAAGGATGCCAAGGCCGAAGCCCAAAAAGCCCTGTAGGAAATCCAGGCGGCCAAGAAGATAGCGGCGGGTAAGGCATTCATTATGAAAATCAAGCATGTGGAGGAGACATTTCTTTTACTCACCCACATTCAGAGCTCTCCAGGGGCATTCGCAGATCTGCCATGCAGCATATTGGATGCCGCGGAGTTCTATCGTGCCGAAGAGGGGAGCTCTATAGAGAAGCTGTTCTGGTCCCAGTATACTGGAGCCGAACACCCAATGTCCCTGAGTGACCAGCTAAAGCAATTGGTCGAACTCCACAGGGCGGCCGAACTGGCCATGAAGGACCTCATAGTCTTGATGTGGCCTGATGAGCCCCTGCCTGACAGCTACTTCGGCCTTATAAAGCGGATGGTAAGTGCTTGTCCGTGGTTTGAAGTTATCAAGCAGTCCGTCTCCATTGAGGGTGCCCGCCGGGCCTTTGCCCGCGCGAAGATGCATTGGGCCAAACTGGACGCTGAGAAGCTGGTGAACGACGGACCCCCGGAGGGTAAGGAGCATCGCTACCCCGAGAAATATTATGATGGCATCATGAAAGGCGCCCGCCTTGTGGCCGATGAATGTACCAAGAACTTAATCTTTGAGTGAATGGACTCGTGTCGTCTTTGTAATATGAGAACGAGTTTGTGTACGCTATATAACGCTTTGTTAATTTAAAATATTACCTTCTGTGCGACCGTTTATAAAATTATGAGAGTAGGCAAGTCATCGGCTTCCGCCCCCGTGTAGCTAGTACTGGGGTGTTCATGGAAGACCCAAACACTATTTATACAAGTTATTGGTCCTTTAAGGAGGTGTTTGGCGCAGCGAACGAGGCAGTCGGACTATGCGGCTTTATAACTCTCACTTGGCCATAGAAGTCTATAGTTTTAAATTTCGGTGAAGCCCCTAGTATTCGGAAGGCCGAACTGGAGTGCTATACACGCCTAAATCAAACAAGGCCGATTCCTCGCCTTAAGCGGAAAAAATCTTTAAGGATTTAGTACCTCTCGAACAGCGACCAGCTCTCGCCACATCATGACAGTCAGTTTTCGGCTTTCTCTACTGAGGTGCTCGTCCGGAAGAACCGGGACACAATCGCAGTAGTTCTCCCTCGCTACCTTAGCCGATATAACAGAACGTAAGGTACCAAAACAAGGGAGCCGGGCTAACCCAACTATTGACCCAAGACATGGTTCGGAGCTGATGCATATAATGTTATAAGTTCGGGGTGCTGCATTGTTGAAAGTATTCGGACTTTTATTGCCATGTTATGGGGCTCACTAAAAAGCCCCTGGCGAACTGATCGTACCAAAGTGTACGGATCCAACATTAAATAAATATTCAAGGGAAGATATGAAGATAGTAATAAGAAGCTGACGCTGTATACTATTTCCCATTGTTATTTGGATAATACGGGAAGGCGTATGTGTACAATTAATGCATTAAGAAGAAAAAAATAGGACTATTTGACATGTCCTATCCAAGGGCAGGCTGCATGCGGGTATGTAAGAACAGGTATAACGACCATTGAAAGAGACCACCTGAGTATTCCCTTGTGTGCATAGCCTCTTGCCTCCTTGGTGTTCCCCCAGTGATGAGTTCGGTAGTCCGGTTCTCTGAAGGGGCTGCCCGAAAGTAGGGTCCTGAAAAGAAAGAAAGGAGAAGGGTGTGTGGGCCTCGTGGAGGCTAAACTGCACTGTGAGCTGCATTGTCGACTCGCCTCCGCCTATGCCCATGGTATTTTGAGTGCGTAGTTGTTTACGCGTGGTACAAATGACTCCTCCATGGGGCTGGGGCGGATGCTGGATTGCTAATCGAGCTCTTGGCGTGCCTGACCATCCTGATGTGGGGTGCTCCGGACTCGCTTGACGGTGTTCGGGGTTGTTATTACCGAATGGGCTGTCTGTCGAAGAAGGCTGCTTTGTACTTCTGCTGCAAGGGCCGCAGTGTGCTCTTCCGTACGGAGGGAGCGGTCTATGTTACCATTGACTGTTATAACCCCGCGGGGTCCTGGCATCTTGAGCTTAAGGTACGCATAGTGTGGTACGACACTGGATCGAGTGAACGCAGTTCGTCCTAGTAGTGCATGATAGCCACTACGGAAAGGGACGATATCGAAGATTAATTCCTTGCTTCGGAAGTTATCCGGAGATCCAAAGACCACTTCCAGTGTTATTGAGCCCGTACAATGGGCCTCTACCCCTGGAATTACACCTTTAAAGGTGGTTTTGGTTGGTTTGATCTGTGAGGGATCAATGTCCATTTTGCGCACTATGTCCTGATAGAGTAGGTTCAGGCTACTGCCACCGTCCATAAGGACTCGCGTGAGATGGAATCCGTCGATGATTGGGTCAAGGACCAATGCGGCTGAGCTGCCTTGATGGATGCTGGTAGGATGGTCCCTATGATCAAAGGTGATCGGACAGGATGACCATGGGTTAAGCTTTGGGGCGACTGGCTCCATCGCGTAGATGTCCCTAAGTGCACACTTTTGTTCCCATTTGGGGATGTGGGTGGCATAGATCATCTTTACCGTTTTCACTGGGGGGGATTTCTTCTGTCCCCCAGTGTTCGGACGCCGGGACTCCTTGTCGTCATCGCTATGCAGCCCCTTGTCCTTGTTTTCAGCATTCAACTTGCCGGCTTGTTTGAACACCCAGCAATCTCTGTTAGTGTGATTGGCTGGTTTGTCAGGGGTGCCGTGAATCTGGCACAAGCGGTCGAGTATGCGGTCCAGACTGGACGATCCCAGATTGTTTCTTTTGAACGGCTTTTCCCGCTGACCAGATTTAGAGTTGCTGAATCCGGCATTGACTGTCGTATCTTCGGCGTTGTCGCCATTGTTCCGACGCTTATGTCTATTGCGTCGTGGTTTTCCGTTATTGTGGCGGACATCTGAAGTGCCAGAATTTCCTGGCGTGGTGTTACTGCGAGCCAGCCAACTGTCCTCGCCTGCGCAAAAGCGGGTCATGAGTGTCGTGAGGGCCGCCATGGACTTCAGTTTTTCTTGGCCGAGGTGTTGGGCGAGCCACTCGTCGCGGATATTATGCTTAAAGGCCTCCAGGGCCTCGGCGTCTGGACAGTCAACAATTTGGTTCTTTTTAGTTAGGAACCGAGTCCAAATTTTTCTGGCTGACTATCCGGGCTGTTGGGTAATGTGACTTAAGTCCTCAACATCCAGTGGTCGCACATAGGTGCCTTGGAAGTTGTCGAGGAATGCGTCCTCAAGATTTTCCCAACTGCCGATGGAGTTCGCTGGCAGGCTATTCAGCCAATGTCTGGCTGGGCCTTTAAGCTTGAGGGGGAGATACTTGATGGCATGTAGATCATCACTACAAGCCATGTGAATGTGGAGAAGAAATTTTCAATCCACACCGCGGGGTCTGTTGTGCCATCGTATGACTCGATGTTGAAAGGATTGAATCCTTCTGGGAATTGATGATCCATTACTTCATCAGTGAAGCAGAGGGGGTGTGCGGCGCCTCTTTCCGGGGCTATGTCACGACGCAGTCCAACTAAGTCTGGTCGGTTATGTTTGGCCCGACAGGATTTATTATTAGTGTATCCGGCGTGACGGTCATCGTCATGTGTTGTGGCACGCCCCCGTGATCCGTAGATCGATCTTGGTTGTCCTGCGTTGTTTTCCAATATGTCTCGCGGGTCCTGTGTATTGCCCCGGGCCGTAGTGAACTGGCGTGGGGGTGCGGGCTGGTACGTCGTTTTATCCCGGCCAAGAGGTGGCCGGTCAGCCTCGTCTTGTGCTGGTAGTGTAGGCTCTACGACCTCTTCCTCTAGCCAAGGTAGCAACTTATGTTTTGTGTAACCCTTAGTGGGGGGCTCGAGTCCATATTCCTCGGCCGCTAGGACCTCAGTCCATCTGTGTGCGAGCAGATCTTGATCAGCTTGGAGCTGCTGCTGCTTCTTTTTCAGGCTTCTTGCAGTGGCTATAAGCCGACGCTTAAAGTGCTCCTGCTCTATGGGGTCCTCCGATACGCCGAATTTATCGTCACCGAGGCTCACCTCGTGTTCGGAGGGAGGCATGTAGTTGTCGTCCTCCAGGTATCCGTCCGTCGCCTGTTCATCTGGGCTGACCTGTCCTTGTTCTTGTTCGGCCCGCTCGAAGGTAGGCTGATCAGGATTGTATTCCTCTTTGGCGCCATCTGGATTATTTTCTTCTCCAGTGCCGGTGTTGCTATGGCGGGGCTTAGAGCGGCGCCGATGACGCCCATGCTTTGATTTCTTCCCTGAGGGGTTATCTTCTGTTGCCTCATCGCCATTGTTTTCTTTGGGGGTGTCCACCGTATATATATCATATGAAGAGGTGGCAGTCCAGCGCCCTATGGGCGGTGGTTCTTGTTCTTCTCCGGCATCGTCGTCTATACCGTCGATGTCTTCGGAGTCGAAGTTAAGCACGTTGGTCAAATCATCGACCGTGGCTATGAAGTGGGTGGTGGGTGGGTAACGAATTTCTTCGTTGCCTGCTTCCCACTCGAGCCGAACATAGTTCGGCCATGACTCTCCTGACAAAGAGAGAGACCTTAATGAATTTAGCACATCAGCAAAGGGGGGTGCTGAAAGATGTCCGCGACGGTGAACTCCATTACTGGAGCCCAATCGGACTTGATGGGCCCGAGCGCACGTGGTTCGGAACCCACGTCCGGACACAGGTCCAGGGGTCTGGTGACGTAGATCCCCTTAACGGCGGAGTCTGTGTTCGGCTCTACCACCGAAGAGTATGCGGCCTCCATGGCGGGGTCCATCCACCCGTCCTCGGTCGATGCGATCTTCCCCGGATTTAGGTCCGGAGCGGCTGCAGGGGTGACATCCCGAATGCTGTCCGATAGCAGATTTAAGTCATGCTTGTCGTGACTGTTCGGTACTCCCGATGCAGGCTCGAATCCGTCGAAGATCAAGTCTCCGCCGATATCGGCCATGTAATTCAAGTTCCCAAACCTGACCTGATGGCCAGGGGCGTAGCTGTCGATCTGCTCCAGATGGCCAAGCGAGTTGGCCCGCAGTGCGAAGCCACTGAACACAAAGATTTGTCCGAGGAGAAAAATCTCACCCTGGACTGCGTTGTTGAAGGTTGGGGGAGCCATCGAGCCTTACAGCAATGACACAGAGGAACTCTCAATGAAAGCACCAATGTCGGTGTCAAAACCAACGGATCTCGGGTAGGGGGTCCCGAACTGTGCGTCTAAGGCTAATGGTAACAGGAGACTGGGGACACAATGTTTTTACCCAGGTTCGGGCCCTCTTCGATGGAGGTAATACCCTACTTCCTTGATTGATCTTGATGATATGAGTATTACAAGAGTTGATCTACCACGAGATCATAGAGGCTAAACCCTAAAAGCTAGCCTATGGTATGATTGTTGTTGTCCTACGGACTAAGCCCTTGGGTTTATATAGACACCGGAGGGGGCTAGGGTTACACAGAGTCGGTTACAGAGAAGGAGATCTACATCCAAATCGCCAAGCTTGCCTTCCATGCAAATGAGAGTCCCATCCGGACACGGGACGAAGTCTTCAATCTTGTATCTTCATAGTCCAACAGTCCAGCCAAAGTACATAGTCCGGTTGTCTGGATACCCCCCTATCCAGGAATCCCTCAGGTGGCAACAACAGTGGTTCTATGTCACTGAGCCATGCAGCACAAAATGGGCGGCAGCTCCCGAATTTCGATCTGGAGCTCCATTGCGGCTTACATCCTGGCCCAAGAAGGGCCTAAACTAGTCTTCGCCAGATGTGTTTGCGGTGATCCAGGCGCGTATCAAGGGTATGGAAGACAAGAATATCAAACTTGTCAACGTAGTCCAGGTGATGTTAGTTCACCGGATTCTCCCTTGTCAACACAGGGCTTGCAATTTATGAGAATTCGACCCGGCCAAGCACCAGACCTTACTAGGGTTCTTCGACTCATCGTACAAAGACATCTGGAAGGTGCTCTTTAGATCCGGCAAATCGTGGCCGGATTCAGCCAAGGACCGCAGGTACCAACTGTCCTGACCCATGAGTTCGGTAAGTCTTCGTATGTTGGCAAGTCATATGCTTTATCTGCATAATCCAAGGGAAACGCTTAATGTATTTCCAACAACTCTCCTAGGGCTGGACGAAGAAGGCAGGGCGGATCTACTGCCCGGCCCCGCTACCAGAAGAACAAGCCGGCCCACTTCTGATGAAGATGCTGGTCCCGGTGCCTTACAAGGCTCCGAAGAAGAAAGCCGAGAAAGAGGCCAAAGCGACCAGGGGCGGCCTTCATCACCAGGGTACTGCGGACACAATAACCGAAGACTCCGAGGCCCGCTCTTCCTCCAAAGAGGATGAGAAATAGGAGGAAAGCCGATCCCCCTAGCAAGGGGGAGAAAGAAAAGGACGGTCTCCACACACTTGGAGGCTGAGTCGCCTAAGAAGGGAAAACCCCCCTTTCCGGACAAATCCGCCACTACCACCGACAGCAGCCCGGAGTGGGAAATCGTGAGTATATAAAACCCGGACACGTTTGTATGTCCAGACTCACTATCGTATGGCGTCTAACGCATTGAGTCACGCCTTTTTTGCAGCCCGGCCAGGTCCCGCGCCCAGCAATCCTCATCGGAGGATTCACTGGGTTCGGGCGCTATGGACAGCGGGACCCCCCCGACGGGCCCTTCCCCAAAACACATGGACGACTCCGAGTTATCGTCCCCAAGGGACCCAGGCCGGGGAGGGGCTGGGGAGACTGTCAAGGCGGTGCCAGAGGGTCAAACCTCGGCGGCCGGTCACATGGGGGAAAAGGCCCCCATGGACACCGACGGCGGGGGCTATCTTGAATTCGGCCCCCAACTGGACACAGTTCTGGAGACCAACAGGGCTCCAGAATCAAGCGGGCCACCTCCCTCGATAGAAAGGGGTGCGCCTGTTCCACCGGCAACCTCTGCCCAACCAGAGGTGTCAGATATCTTATCAGCAGCACTGAAGAATGCTTCCATCGCTGAAGAACACCGTGCCCTTATGGGTGCGGTGATTGAGAAGATTCAGACTGCCGAAAGCAGGCTAACTGATACTTGCATCAGCCTTATAACGGGCTTTGAGGTATGTTGTGAGGTTTCAAAGAGTGTCATAGTATAGATTGTAGCCCCTGATACACTGTTTGGTGTTCGGAAGAAAAAGCCGGATAGAGGATCAAATATATGTTCGCAAGAGACTTACCTTGTAGTACCTCTCCCTCTTTTGTTTTTCTAAGCAGCCGTCTGTGGTGACTGCCGCCTCTCATACTGCGGAAGTCTTCGGACTGAAGCAGAGTCTAGAGCGGGCCGAAGAAGAACTCGACCAAGTGAAGAAGCAGTTGAAGGATAACCAGGATATGCAAAAAAACCTTTTTTGCATTCAGTACGAATGAATAATTGAGTATGACGAAAAAATTTCATGATGTGCTCTAGGAGCGACGGCCGAAGTCGAGGCTCTTAGGAAGGCAGTGGCCGAGGCCGAGAAGAAGGTGGCCAAAGAACAGACCCTTCGTGAAAAGCATGAGGCTAGGGTTATTGAAGTTCAGCAAGAGCTCCAAGAGGCCGTGAAGAAGTGCGAGACCTTGGAGCAGAGTTTAACGGAGAAAGAATCCGAACTCATCAAGGCTCGTCAAGACGCACACGATGCCCGGGCGAATCCCAAGGCACCCTTTAGGAAATCCAGGAGGCCAGAAAGATCGCAGCGGGTAAGGCTTTTTCTATTCAAAGCAAATATTTGAAGGAAGAAAGTCATGTTACTAACCTGAATTCGGATTTCTCTAGGTGTGTTTGAGGAACTGCCGCATAGCGTATTTGATGCTGCAAAATTCAACCGAGTCGAAGAAAGGAGCTCTACGGAGAAGCTGTTCTAGTCGCAATATCTGGTGCCAGAGCATCCAGTGCCCTTTGCCGATCAACTGAAATAGCTGATCAAGCTGCATAGGGCGGCCGAACTAGCCATGAAGGATTTAATTATCCGGCTATGGCCCGCCGAGGCCATTCCTAGCAGCTACTTCGGGCTCGTGAAATGGCTTGTAAGTGCTTGCCCTCGACTTGAAGTCATCAAGCGGTCGGTCTCTATGGAAGGTGCGCGAATGGCCTTCGCTTGTGCCAAGGTGCACTGGGCGATGATGGATGCCAAAAAGCTAATGACCGAAGGACCGCCTGCGGTGAAGGAGCACCACAAGCCCGAGTTATATTATGACAGTGTCCTAAAGAGATTCCGCCTTGTAGCGGAGCAATGTGCCAAGGATATTATATTCCCATGAATACATTCATGTTATCCTTTGTAATGTTGAACAAGGTCGTTTATGTAATATAACGCCTGTTATTTGGAAAATTTACCTCCTGTGCGGCCGTTTTACATATTAATCCTGAGAGTTGGCCAGTCGTTGGCTTCTGCCCCCACGTAGGAAGTACGGGGGTGTTCGGGATGAACCTGAACACTCTTTACCCCAATTTTGGGTCCTTGAAGGAGGTGTGCAGCGCAACGAACCAGGCAATCAGACTATAAGGCTTTATCACCCTCACTTAGCCATAGGAGTTTGATAGAAGAAAGGTAGGCGTAGCCCCTGGTGTTCGAAAGACCGCACTAGGGGCTCTATAAGCACCTGATCGGAAGAAAAGAGCCGATCCATCGCACGCTGCATTAGTTATCACATAATGCGGAAGAAATCCTTAAAGATTTTCTAACCTCTCGAACAGCTGACCGGCTCTCACCGCATCATGACAGTCAGTTTTCGGCTTTCTCTACTGAGGTGCTCGTCCGAAAGAACTGGGACACAATCGTAGTAGTTCTCCCTTTACTACCCTAGCTTATATAGCGGAACGTAGGGTAGCAAGCACAGGAGCCGGGCAACCCAACTATTGACCCAAGACATGATTCGGATCCGATGCATATAATGCTATAAGTTCGGGGTGCCGAACAACCGTTAAGGTGTTCGGACTTTGTTGCCGTATTATGGGTACAACGAGGCCCCTAGCATATTAAGGCATACCGTAGTGTATGGCGGCCGCTTCACAAGAAATATCAATAAGAAACAGCAGCAAGTAAGCGTCATATAAAGTCGCATGTTGTAATTGAATAATACGTCGAGGCGTACGAATACAAGTGGTGTGATAAAAAGAAATATGACTTCGGAACCTGCTGAGACCAGTAGGTGGGGCTGTGTGCGGATTTGTTGAATAATCAGATGATCGTCAAGGGGAATATCTAAGGATTCCCTTACGCGTTCGAGTTGTTTCCCTCCTTAGTATGTTCGTCCCGTCATGGGTCTGTTCGCCATGTTGCCAGTGATGGCCTAGACAAAAGTGGACCTGCAAATAGAATGCAAAAAATGTTTGTGTGCCACGGAGCGGTTAAGCCGCATTGTGGGTCCTAACCTAGCTTTGCCTCCGCCTATCGCCGGAGTGGTTAATTGAGCTCTTGACGAGCTAGGCTATCCTGCCGCAAAGTAGTTCAGACTCTTTTGACAGTGACCGGGAGCCTGGCTGTTGAATGAAGGTTCGATTGAAAAATGCCGCTCTGCGCTTCTACTGCTAAGGCAATGCTACCTCTTGAGCACCGCGTTGGATTTCCCCGAAGAGGAGAGGATGATGCAGTAAAGTAGCGTAAGTATTTCCCTCAGTTTTTGAGAACCAAGGTATCAATCCAGTAGGAGACCACGCACAAGTCCCTCGTACCTGCACAAAACGATAGCAACTTGCAACCAACGCTTAGGGGTTGTCAATCCCTTCACGGTAACTTACGAGAGTGAGATCTGATAGAGATAATATTTTTGGTATTTTTGATAGATAGATGCAAAGTAAAAAGTAAAGGCAAAGTAAAAACAAAGCATGTAAATAAAGTGATATAGATTGATCTGATGAGAATAGACCCGGGGTCCATAGGTTTCACTAATGGCTTCTCTCGAGAGCATAAGTATTCTACAGTGGGTGAACAAATTACTGTTGAGCAATTGACAGAATTGAGCATAGTTATGAGTATATCTAGGCAATGATCATGTATATAGGCATCACGTCCAAAACAAGTAGATCGAAAGGATTCTGCATCTACTACTATTACTCCACTCATCGACCGCTATCCAGCATGCATCTAGAGTATTAAGTAAAAACATAGTAATGCCATAAGCAAGATGACGTGATGTAGAGGGATAAATTCATGCAATATGATGAAAATCCCATCTTGTTATCCTCGATGGCAACAATACAATACGTGCCTTGCAACTCTTTCTGTCACCAAGTAAGGACACCGCAAGATTGAACCCAAAGCTAAGAACTCCTCTCATTGCAAGAACTAGCGGCCAAACCAAATAAGATAATTCGAAGAAACTTGCAAAGATAACTCAATCATACATAAAAGAATTCAGAGAAGAATCAAATATTTTCCATAGATAATACTAGATCATAAATCCACAATTCATCGGTCTCAACAAACACACCGCAAAAAGAAGATTACATCAAATAGATCTCCACGAGAGAGGGGGAGAACATTGTATTGAGATCCAAAAAGAGAGAAGAAGCCATCTAGCTACTAGATATGGACCCGAAGGTCTAAAGTAAACTACTCACACTTCATCGGAGAGGCTATGGTGATGATGTAGAAGCCCTCCGTGGTGGATGCCCCCTCTGGCGGAGCTCTAGAACAGGCCCCAAGATGGGATCTCGTGGATACAGAAAGTTGCGGCTGTGGAATTAGGTTTTTGTCTCCCCTTCTGATCGTTCGGGGATACGTAGGTATATATAGGAGGAAGGAGTACGTAGGTGGAGCTCCGAGGGGCCCACGAGGTAGGAGGGCGCGCCCAGGGGGGCCTCCACCCTCGTGACCGCCTCTGGCGCTTCTTGGAGTAGGGTCCAAGTCTCCTGGGTCACGTTCGGTTAGAAAATCACGATCCCGAAGGTTTCATTCCGCTTGGACTTCGTTTGATATTCTGTTTCTTCGAAATACTGAAAAGGCAAAAAACATCAATTCTGGGCTGGGCCTCCGGTTAATAGGTTAATCCCAAAAATAATATAAAAGTGTGAAATAAAGCCCCAATATTGTCCAAAACAGTAGATAAAGTAGCGTGAAGCAATAAAAAATTATAGATACGTCGGAGACATATCAAGCATCCCCATGCTTAATTCCTGCTCGTCCTCGAGTAGGTAAATGATAAAAAAGAATTTTTGATGCAGAGTGATACTTTGGCATAATTTCAATGTAAATCTTCTTAATTGTGATATGAATATTCAGATCCGAAAGATTCAAGACAAAAGTTCATATTGACATAAAAATAATAATACTTCAAGCATACTAATCAAAGCAATCATGTCTTCTCAAAACAGCATGGCAAAAGAAAGTTCATCTCTACAAAATCATATAGTTAGGCTATGCTTCATTTTTGTCACATAAAGATGTTCCCAACTTCTATACCCCCGATGACAAGCCAAGCAATTGTTTCATACTTAAATAATCTCAAACTTTTTCAACCTTCACGCAATACATGAGCGTGAGCCATGGATATAGCACTATGGGTGGAATAGAATATGATGATGGGGATTGTGTGGAGAAGACAAAAAAGGAGAAAGTCTCACATCAACGAGGCTAATCAATGAGCTATGGAGATGCCCATCGATTGATGTTAATGCAAGGAGTAGGGATTGCCATGCAACAGATGCACTAGAGCTATGAATGCTCAACAAAGGAAAACTAGTGGGTGTGCATCCAACTTGCTTGCTCATGAAGACCTAGGGCATTTTGAGAAAGCCCATCGTAGGAATATACAAGCCAAGTTCTATAATGAAAAATTCCCACTAGTATATGAAAGTGATAACACATGAGACTCACTACATGAAAAGCATGGTGCTACTTTGAAGCACAATATATGAGACTCACTACATGAAGAACGAGGTGCTACTTTGAAGCACAATATATGAGACTCACTACATGAAGAACGAGGTGCTACTTTGAAGCACAAGTGTGGAAAAAGAGATAGTAGCATTGCCCTTTTTCTTTTTTTAGGCCTTTTGTTTTTACCTTTCTTTTTTTAATTATTTGGGCAATGCTCTAATAATGATGACCATCACACTTCTATAAATTACAACACAAGGACTACAACTCGAAACTTAGAACAAGATATGACTCTATATGAATGCCTCCGACGGTGTACTGGGATGGTGCAATGAATCAAGAGTGACATGTATAAAAATAATGCTTGGTGGCTTTGCCACAAATACGATGTCAACTACAAGATCATGCAATGGCAATATGACAAAAGTAATGCATGTCATGATGATGATGGTGGAAGTTGCATGGCAATATATGTCGGAATGGCTATGGAAATGCCATAATAGGCAGGTATGGTGGCTGTTTTGAGGAAGATATAAGGAGGTTTATGTGTGATAGAGCGTATCGTATCACAGGGTTTGGATGCACCGGCGAAGTTTGCACCAACTCTCAAGGTGAGAAAGGGCAATGCACGATACCGAAGAGGCTAGCAATGGTGGAAAGATGAGAGTGTGTATAATCCATGGACTCAACATTAGTCAAAAGAACTCATATACTTATTGCCAAAACTTAGAAGTCATCAAAAATTCAAGTACTATGCGCATGCTCCTAGGGGGATAGATTGGTAGGAAAATACCATCGCTCGTCCCCGACTGCCACTCATAAGGATGCACAAGCCAGGTACACTTCATGTTTCAAATTTGTTACATAACTTTAACCATACGTGCATGCTACGGGATTTGCAAACTTCAACACAAGTATTTCTCAAATTCATAATCAACCAACTAGCACGACTATGATATTATCACCTCCATATCTCAAAACAATTATCAAGCATCAAACTTATCTTAGTATTCAACGCACTCAAAAGAAAGTTTCACATATCTTGAACACCAAGTATATTAACATTAAGCAAATTACCATGCTATTAACGACTCTCAAAATAATCTAAGTGAAGCATGAGAGATCAAGTTTCTTTAAAACAAATCCACCACCATGCTCTAAAAGATCTAAGTGAAGTACTAGAGCAAAAATTATAACGCTCAAAAGATATAAGTGAAGCACTATGAGCAAAACTAGCAAGCTCAAAAGATATATGCGAAGCACATAGAGTATTCTAATAAATTCCAAATCATATATGGCTCTCTCAAAAAGGTGTGTACAGCAAGGATGATTGTGGTAAACTAAAAAGCAAAGAAACAAATAATACAAGATGCTCCAAGCAAAACACATATCATGTTAGTGAATAAAAATATAGCTCCAAGTAAATTACCGATGGAAGTCTGTAGTAATCTGTAAACAGAATCTGTCAAAAACAGAACAGAATCTGTAGTAATCTGTAAATAATGCAAACTTCTGGAACTCTAAAAATTCCAACCAAAATAGTACGAACTGGAAAATTTGTGTATTGATCATCAGAAAAAAGAATCAATGCAAAAGCACGTTCCTGTGATTTATTGATTTTTTTCTCGTGAGCGCAAAGATTCTGTTTTTCAGCAGAATCAAATCAACTATCATCATAGTTTATCCTATAGGTTCTACTTGGCACAAACACTAATTAAAACATAAAACCACATCCAAACAGAAGGTAGATGGATTATTTATTCCTAAACAGAAGCAAAAACAAAAAACTAAAAATAAAATTGGGTTGCCTCCCAACAAGCGCTATCGTTTAACGCCCCTAGCTAGGCATAAAAGGAAGGATAGATCTAGGTATTGCCATCTTTGGTAGGCAATCCATAGGTGGCTCTCATGATAGATTCATATGGTAATTTTATTTTCTTTCTAGGGAAGTGTTCCATACCCTTATTTAAGGGAAATGGTAATCTAATATTCCCTTCCTTCATATCAATAATTGCACCAATCGTTCCAAGGAAAGGTCTACCAAGAATAATAGGACATGAAGGATTGCAATCTATATCAAGAACGATAAAATCTACGAGCACATAATTCCTATTTGCAACAATAAGAACATCATTAATTCTTCCCATAGGCTTTTTAATAGTGGAATCCGCAATATGCAAGTTTAGAGAGCAATCATCAATATCACGGAAATCTAGCAAATCACATAAAGTTTTGGGAATAGTAGAGACACTAGCACCAAAATCACACAAAGCATGAAACTCATAATTTTTAATTTTAATTTTGATAGTAGGTTCCCACTCATCATGGAGTTTCCTAGGGATAGAAACTTTCAACTCAAGCTTTTCTTCATAAGATTGCATCAAGGCATCAACAATGTGTTCGGTAAAGGCTTTATTTTGACTATAAGCATGAGTAGATTCTAGCACGGATTGCAACAAGGAAATACAACCAATCAAAGAGCAATTTTCATAATTAAATTCCTTGATATCCAAAATAGTGGGTTTAGCAACATCACGGTTTTTATTTATTTCAATCCCACTTTCATCAATTTCATCATCAAGATCTAGAAACTCCAAATTCTTAGAACGCCTTCTAGGTAAAGGAAGATAATCTTTAGATTCATCAAGATTAATATTGCAAAACAAAGATTTAATTGGGGACACATCAATAAATTTTAGATCTTCATCTTGATTTTCATAGGGATTCGGTTTAGCGGCCATCTTATTAACTAAGGTAGCTTGCATATCCGAAATTTCAGCGGTCATCTTTTCAAGATGAGCAATTTGGGCCCTTATACCATCAAATTCTTTAGACATATCATCGAGTTCTTTATTCATAAAGATCATAAAACTTTTTTGTTCCTTAAGTTCGTTTCTAAAGAAATTATTGTGCTCAAATTGTAAAGCCATAAATATTCTAACATTGCTTTCGATCTCCTCTAGCCTTTTAAGGTGAAGGTCAGCAAATCTAGGTAGAGCCATCGCAACAAAAAGACAAACTAACACAAGAGCAAGCAGGAAGGCAAAGGGAAAAAGGCAAATGGGAAAGAGAGGAGGAGATTGGGAAAGAGAGGGCAAATAAAACGGCAAGGGTGAAGTGGGGGAGAGGAAAACGAGAGGCAAATGGCAAATAATACAATGCGAGAGATAGGGATTGTGATGGGTACTTGGTATGTTGACTTTTGCGTAGGCCTCCCCGGCAACGGCGCCAGAAATTCTTCTTGCTACCTCTGGAGCACTGCGTTGGATTTCCCCGAAGAGGAGAGGATGATGCAGTAAAGTAGCGTAAGTATTTCCCTCAGTTTTTGAGAACCAAGGTATCAATCCAGTAGGAGACCACGCACAAGTCCCTCGTACCTACACAAAACGATAGCAACTCGCAACGAACGCTTAGGGGTTGTCAATCCCTTCACGGTCACTTACGAGAGTGAGATCTGATAGAGATAATATTTTTGGTATTTTTGATAGATAGATGCAAAGTAAAAAGTAAAGGCAAAGTAAAAACAAAGCAAGTAAATAAAGTGATATAGATTGATATGATGAGAATAGACCCGGGGGCCATAGGTTTCACTAGTGGCTTCTCTCGAGAGCATAGGTATTCTATGGTGGGTGAACAAATTACTGTTGAGCAATTGACAGAATTGAGCATAGTTATGAGAATATGTAGGCAATGATCATGTATATAGGCATCACGTCCAAAACAAGCAGATCGCAACGATTCTGCATTACTACTATTACTCCAGTCATCGACCGCTATCCAGCATGCATCTAGAGTATTAAGTAAAAATAGAGTAACGCCGTAAGCAAGATGACATGATGTAGAGGGATAAATTCATGCAATATGATAAAAACCCCATCTTTTTATCCTCGATGGCAACAATACAATACGTGCCTTGCAACTCTTTCTGTCACTGAGTAAGGACACCGCAAGATTGAACCCAAAGCTAAGCACTTCTCCCATTGCAAGAACTACCAATCTAGTTGGCCAAACCAAATAAGATAATTCGAAGAGACTTGCAAAGATAACTCAATCATACATAAAAGAATTCAGAGTAGAATCAAATATTTTCTAGAGATAATACTGGATCATAAACCCACAATTTACCTGTCTCAACAAACACACCCCAAAAAGAAGACTACATCGAATAGATCTCCACGAGAGAGGGGGAGAACATTGTATTGAGATCCAAAAAGAGAGAAGAAGCCATCTAGCTACTTGCTATGGACCCGAAGGTCTGAAGTAAACTACTCACACTTCATCAGAGAGGCTATGGTGATGATGTAGAAGCCCTCCATGGTGGATGCCCCCTCCGGCAGAGCTCCGGAATAGGCCCCAAGATGGGATATCGTGGATATAGAAAGTTGCGGTGGTGGAATTAGGTTTTTGGCTCCTCTTCTGATCGTTCGGGGATACATAGGTATATATAGGAGGAAGGAGTACGTCGGTGGAGCTCCGAGGGGCCCACGAGGTAGGGGGCGCGCCCGGGGGGGGCGCCCTCCACCCTCGTGATCGCCTCTGGCACTTCTTGGAGTAGGGTCTAAGTCTCCTGGGTCACATTCGGTTGGAAAATCACGATCCCGAAGGTTTCATTCCATTTGGACTCAGTTTGATATTCTATTTCTTTGAAATACTGAAAAAGGCAAAAAACAGCAATTCTGGGCTGGGCCTCCGGTTAATAGGTTAGTCCCAAAAATAATATAAAAGTGGAAAATAAAGCCCAATATTGTCCAAAACAGTAGATAAAGTAGCACGGAGCAATCAAAAATGATTTCCGGATCGGCAGCCGGGGCAGGAGGCCCGGTGTGCCCGCTGGCTCAGGTCATGTCCTGTTTATTGGATGCCTTGACGACATTGCTGGCCACTGAGGTTAACCCGGATAGTCAAGATCAGCATAACGCGAAGGTCACGAAACTGCGAGATCAGATAACTCAGGCCAAGGAGGACATGGCGGCTGAGGAAACCAGGATGGCTGAGGAGCGGGCCGCTTTGGATGCTCAGGCACAGCAGATTCAGTGAGAAAATTACCGGCTCACCCAGGATCAGACTGATATGCACAAGTTATCCCCACCTTGGGAAGGACCCTTTGTGTTCAGCAAGAATCTGAACAACGGTTCATACTACCTTATCAATGTTCGAGAGCACAAAGACTCACGCAAATCGGAGGAGGAGACCCGCCGGCCGTGGAATATTGCTCATCTTCGGCCTTATTACACCTGAGCCATAGGCTCTTCTGATGTACATATTTTGACAATGTATATATTATGATCAATATAATAAATCGGCATGTCTGCTAAAGCAGGGCCTCTGTCGCTTTTTCTCCTCAATGAGTTTTTGGGTTTTCCGCTTTATAAAGTGAAGTTATTATTACCCTTTGATCCGGCTTATTGGCCACACACACAAAAAAAAACTTGGGGGCTTGCAACCCATGTTGTGAGGACCAAAGAGAGTCTGTTGTAAAAAGCACAACTCAAACATAGGTATCCCTTGAGCACAGCTCAAAATATTGCTTGGTGGCTCTTTTGGTTCTAAAGAACAGAAGTAGCTATAACCCCTGTGATAGGCTATAAAAGCCAGGCTTGGAAGCCAGGTGTATTAACCTAAAAGCCCGGGTCATCCTGCTTGTATTATGAAAGTTTATCCATCAGGTAATCCTGATTGACCCGGCAAACTCTTAACAGTCAATATTTTTCTAGCAAAGACCCTGAACTTGTTAAGGTTAAAATGTCGTTTCGTCATGAGAGGGCACGGTTTACGGATAGCAAGGAGAAGCTCAGGCTGTTACAGCCGCCTTCCTTGAAACTTGGATAATTCGGCATGTGATGCTTGATGTTACCTGACCCCGTGTACTCCTGATAAGTCTATCTTTAAATAAGAACTGAACTTATCCGGGTTAAAATGTCGAGTGGTAGTGTGAGTGCCGGCTCACGGAAAGCGCATACCTTCCAGCGGTTAATACTAGTTTCATTGAAGAAGATATTTTGGCTCAGCGGCCTATGAAGGCCTTGGATTTTTTTTCTGTTGATTTTGCTTTGAATTTTTCTCTTATGACACAAAAAAATACATGGTTGAAAACCAAGTAAGGCTTATAAAGATTCATGAGTCGTATATATGGCGATAAACCGGTGTTTATTAACCCGGTTTGGTTTCTGACTATAAGTTACTAGTATGAAAGAAAGGTAATCTGGTGTTTATTAACCCGGCTTGGTGTTAAACCAAAAATATACTTATTACACTAGATTGATAAATGAGCAGTGAACACATATCACAGGTTTTTGTATATTGTTATTTTCAGTCCTACGTTAGCTATAAACTATATTGTTGGGCATGATAACCCGTCAAGCGGTAAATCGCCAAGACGCAACTTATCTGTTCTATGCAGGAACAGATTCTTCAAAAAACAAAGTATCACGAGCAAACATAGCATTTTCATAGCATGGCAGATTAACAGTGTCATCCATTGTGCACGATGGCACATCAGATCCAAGAAGTTTTCAACTAGCCTATTACATGGCATTTTTATGCCCAAAAGACCAAGTCTTGCAAAACGAAGAAGTTAAACCGGCCATCGGTTTATGCATTAGCGGTGTGCTGGCTTGACGGTTGCGGATCATCTTGCACCGGTTCATCCTACTCCTCTCTATCCAGTGGCTGGGAGTCAGTGGTTAACCAATCAATCCCAGTTAAGGCTCTGAACACAGCTTCATCGCTTATAAGATTGGAGGGGTCAACTTCAGGGGCATAAGTATGCTTATGAATTAGCGGAATAAGAGTGGGAGTTTCGTAGCTCGGCGTATTGACCCTCTTGTTGTGGGCATCATAAATCGACTGATGAAGCGAAAGATCGCTCTCTTTAGTCAACTTACTAGCCAACGGGCACATCTCCCTCGTCAAAGCCCGAAGATCTTTATTACCAAATGCTGATCCGTCCTCCTTGATGCTGGGATAGCCATTCCCTATGTCAGCCGAATCAAGCTCAGATATCCACGCCTTAGCACGGATCAGTGTGGTAAGAGCGCCGGCCCTTGCAGCTGATCGTTTTATCTCTTCAAGCCGGGCAAGCATCATCGACAACCTCTCTATAGTATCCTTGATCAAAGTTGGGGCCGGTTTATTGTAAGAAGCTGTACAGATAATTTGTTGTGCGCCAGTATACAGTTGCCCTATCAGTGTATAGGCAGCCTTCAACTTCTTCTGCATATCGGAGCCTAGATGCGTAATGCGAGATCCTGCATCATCACAGACATTGGTAAACCAGTGATTTATGGAATAATGAAATTTCGAAGGTTGTGAAGAAGTTACTTACCAAAGACAACAGTAGTCATAGCATCTATTTGTTGTTTCAAGCTGGTTAACTCTTCCGCCACCGATTTAAGGGCCGCGTCAGCATCTTCAGCTTTCTTCAGCAAAGTTGTTTTTTCTGCATCCCAACCTAGACGCTCATTCTTGAAGTTTTCCTTCAGTTGTTCCATGGCTGCTAAAGTGCCAGTCAGCTCCTCTTTTGCCTTGGAAGTTTTTGCTTGCTGGGTCTTGATATTCTCCTCAAGGTCAGCGATTTGGGATTCTTTTTTGTCCGGCTTAGCCTACAAGAGGTATTTTATGAGTTGACAGAACAAATTTTAAGTCCCAAGCACATAACAAGTTATACACTTGGCACTTGGGGGCTAATGCCTATCGCTTCTTATCAACAATATGGCAAAGTCCCAAAGCTCAAGACAAGTATTAATCTTGGCACTTGGGGGCTAGTGCCTATTTGCTCAAGTATAAAGTTGTGGATTTTTTCTTTGATGATAAACCGGTTTCCAAAGGTATTCAACAAAAAGCATGAGCCTTACAACATGAAGTCCCGGTTCATCTTGAAGAGATAAACCGGCCCTTGAGGGCTACACAGGTGAAATTGAATTATTATTCTATGAAGTCCCGGTTCATCTTGAAGAGATAAACCGGCCCTTGTGGGCTACACAGGCAAAGTTGAAGAATCATTATTTAATGAAGTCCCGGTTTGAATAGGTATTGCCAAACCGGCCCTTGGGGGCTACTAGAGTTGATATTATAAAAAGATCAGAAGGAAGGAATACTTATGAAGAGTTCAACAAGATTTACCTCATATCGCTCCTTCATCATGTTCACTAAACCGGCTTCAGAGTCATGGTTTGTGTACAGACGGTTCAAAATCACAGAATGAATGTCTTGGGCACTAAGGTGAGCATAGCTATCCAAATCTGCCTTCCACTTGCCTTTATCAATAGCAGCTTTTTCCTCTTTGGCGCTATGTTTGGACAAGGCTATGGGGTTGCCAGGGGTGGTGTAACCAATGCCAGTAATGACAACATCATCATCAGCACCTTTAGCCGGGCTTGGCGGATCATCAGTATGAGCCGATGGATCAACATCCATGTGCTCAGCTTCAGTTGCTTGATCCGGCAACGATGGGCCATCAGGAATATTGTCAACATCTGGGTTTGACGGTTCAGGAGTCTTTTCCGTTTCATCCCGAATGGGGTCTTTAGCCGGTTTGTTTACTTTGGCCTTCTTTCTGGCTCTGGCTTTGGCCCTGGAAAATAATAAGTATGCATCAGAACAGTGCAAGGATAAAAAAATATAAAGGTTTGACGGGTTAGCAACATCTGCTCACCCAGGAACCGTTTTAAGGGTTGGAAGCTTCATCCCTGTTGATTCACCAGAAGATGAATGGGAGGTTCCCTGGTAATTCGAGTTAGACGGATTAAGAGGATATCAGAATTAACCCGCCCTAGGACAAGGTATATCAGAAGTACAAGAGACCTCTTGGCGGTGTTTACGAACCGGAGTGTTGGGTAAACCGGAGGAAGTAACCACTTGGCCGCTATGCCGGGTGGTGCGGTGAGCTTCGTGCTGCTGTGTCTTCAAAAGAAAGTGCGGATCCGAATAAGCTAGAGGGTGTGAAAATCTTACTTTCCGAACTGCTTGATGGGTTTTTGGTGTTGGCACAGGATCTGAGTTGGAAGAAAGAGTAATTACCTCTACATCACCAGCACGGCTAGCCTCTGCATCATCCTAATAATGATCATTGTCAATGAGGTGTATGAAAAAAGAGCCAAGAGAATCAAGTTCTACCTCTGACTCTGGATCATCAAGGTCTTCATCATTGTTCAGGCGAGGGGATTCGGCAGTTTTCTTCTTTGCGGGTTTCTTTGTAACTTTGGTCTTAATGCGAGGCCTTTTCGCTGGTTTATTGTGCGGCTTCGCTGATTTATCCTACGGCTTCCTCTTCCAGAACGGGTCATCACCCTGCAAAGATGGACAAAAAGTTGTAAAGAAATATTTAAGAGGGGTCGGATTAAGACAAGAATGATGCAATTCTTACAGCCCGCGGTTTATTGGAAACATAGAAAGGGCTAAGCCCTGTCTTCCTGCACTCAGATACCGCTTCATCCAGCATCTTCTTGACAGATTTATTAATCTCCTCGTCAGTTATCAGAATATCAATGTGCCGCTAAGGGTCTTTAACATCCCCTGTGTACTCGCACATTAAACCGGGGCGACGGCTTAAGGGCAAGATGCTCCAAGAGATCCGATAACGGACAAAGTCAGCACCAGTTAAACCATTTTCCATAAAGGCTCGAAGCTTTGACAGCTGTGGTGCATACTTATCTCGTTCCTTTGCAGTTAGTCATTGGGGAAACGGATGTGTGTTGGCAAGCCGGTGAGCACGATAACCCGGCAGAGTATTTTCGTTAGCTGTAGCTATGTTTTGACAATAAAACCAAGTCTGATTCCAGTCTTTGGGGTGGCTATGATGCTTGGCGTGAGGGAAGCTGACATCTTTCCTTTTCTGAATTGAGACTCCGCCAAGTTCAGTATTGGGCCCATCCGTAAATTCAGTACGACGGTTTAAGTAAAAGAAGTCTCTGAATAACTCAATAGTAGGTTCTTCTTGCAGATAAGCATTGCAAAACACTTGAAAATTGCAAATATTGGACACGGAGTTCGGTCCAATATATTGAGGGCGGATTTGGAAGCTAGCAAGCACGTCACGGAAGAATTTTGATCCGGGAGGGCTAAACCCTCGACCCAGATGATCAGTAAATACAATCACCTCTCCATCCTTGGGTTCGGGAGGATTTTCTAGACCGGGGACTCTCCAGTGGAGGGTTTCCTTACTCGCTAAAGCGCCGGTTGCAACACACCCATTCAGCTGCTCTTCCGTAACCCAGGAAGGAACCCAGTTGCAAGCATAAAATTGTTTGGCCATTTGTTAAGCAAGACCCGAAGGAGGGTTTGTGCCGGTTTAAGAAATCATGATCAAACTGTTGAAAGTAAAGAGCCAGGAAATATTCAAGCATGAAAGTGTTATAAGCCGGAGATATACATTATCAGCTCGTAGAGATAAGCAGTTGGCGGTTTAAGAGGGGACTAATGGTACCTGGCGGGTTATGATTCAAAAGTTAAACCGCCCACACAGCTACCAATTTTCATATCTATGAGTGAAAAAATTGCTAAGTGTTGCAGAAACAGGTTTTACAGATTGATATCACCATTTTAGATCTACCGTGTGTTAGAAAATGAAAATATATTCAGACCTAAATATTGGGGCTTGAATAGTTAAGGTCCAGATGGGATCTTCTACCAAAAAAGAGAAGTTATGATGAGGAAAAATGGACTATGGCTATTGCCGCACAGGGAAAATATCAAGTTTCCATCAAATATTCATTTGACAGCGAGGAACAAGTGAAGAACAGCAACGAGTTTCCATGAATTCGTGCAAACTCTAATGAGATCTACAGAGGGGGAAGAGGAAGAGCTTACCAAGGCTGTTTGATGGCGGAGGCGCGCGAGCAGAATCTGGATCAGTCAGGTTGATGCAGCGGCCGACGGTGAAGCAGAGGAGGAGCTTGACTGCGGCGGCTAGGCTCGAGCGCTAGGGTGTCGGAAGGTAGAAGACAAGACGAAGAGGCACGGGGGGGGGGGGGGGGGAAAGAGACCCCCGGCCCTATTTATAAGGCGAATGGATAAGTGGCAGGCGCGGGATTCGAGGAGTTCCAAATTGGATATGTGACAGGGCCGACGCCTTGATTCTCGGGAGTTCATTAAAAATGAGGATGCATATATATATTATTTTGGATTTGTATAAACTTAATGACAGGTGATGTCATGGCGGGTTATCACGATCTCAGAGGATGACATCATGGCGAGTTACAAGTTTTCGCAAAAGTAATAAAGAAGGGATTTTCTTAAGTGTTGAAGATTGACATGAACAAGTTCAAATCAACCTGGGGCCTAATGTTGGGGATATAACTGGTGGGTATAAACCGCCCAGGAGGGACCGGTTTATCCTCAGAGAGGTTACTAATATTGAAGCCCATGAAGTTACTTAACAAGGAAGCCCAAAGCCCAAAGGCGGGTTAGGGCCCATAGACATAAACCGCCATGGGCGTGTAACTTGTAATGTAAGGTAGGAAAGAATAGATACCGAGCCGGACATGTTTATGAACCGGCCTTGCGATTCTGTAGACCGACGGGCGTCAACCTGTGTATATAAAGGGACGACCCAGCGGCGGTTTAGGGACAAGAAACAACAACTCAAGAGCCAGGTTACGCGTATTCGCTCCCTAGTTATCGAAACCATAGCAATTCCACCACAACTGGATCATAGGCTTTTACCTTCACCGCAAGGGGCCGAACTAGTATAAACTCCCCGTTTACTTTGTCCAATTTAACCCCTTTAAGCTAATCTTGTTGCGATGGCTCCACAACTAAGTCCTAACACTAGGACATCTGACGTGACCATTCCACGACATGAGTTGCAAAACTATTCCAAATTGTTTCAAATGAAGACCAAACTCGTAGCTCAAATATTCACCTCCACGATCAGATCGTACAAATTTTATTTTCTTGTTATGATGATTTTCCACTTCACTCTGAAATTCTTTGAACTTTTCAAATATTTCAGACTTAAGTTTCATTAAGTAGATATACCCATATCTGCTCAAATCATCTATGAAGGTCAGAAAATAACGATACCTGTCACGAGCCTCAACATTCATCGGATCGCATACATCGGTATGTATATTTCCAATAAGTCAGTAGCTCGTTCCATTGTTCCGGAGAACGGAGTTTTAGTCATCTTGCCCATGAGGTATGGTTCACAAGCATCAACTGATTCATAATCAAGTGATTCCAAAAGCCCATCAGCATTGAGTTTCTTCACGTGCTTTACACCAATATGACCTAAATGGTAGTGCCACAAATAAGTTGCAGTATCATTTCTAACTTTGCATCTTTTGGCTTCAATATTATGAACATATGTATCACTACGATCGAGATTCAACAAAAATAGACCACTCATCAAGGGTGCATGACCATAAAGATATTACTCATATAAACAGAACAACCATTATTCTATGATTTAAATGAATAACCGTATCGCATCAAAAAAGATCCACATATAATGTTCATGCTCAACGCTGGCACCAGGTCTAAAACTAATCCCGAAGGTAGATGTAGAGGTAGCGTGCCGACGACGATTGTTGGGATGCATATATGTTACATCATAATGAAGGAGTACATATAGATCATGGTGATGTTACATCATTATGATGTCATACCACTGTTGGGAAACATAGTAATTTCAAAAAAAATCCTGCGCACACGCAAGATCATAATGATGCATAGCAACGAGCGGGGAGAGTGAGTCCACGTACCCTCGTAGACCGAAAGCGGAAGCGTTAGCACAACGCGGTTGATGTAGTCGTACGTCTTCACGATTCGACCGATCCAAGTACCAAACGTATGGCACCTCCGAGTTCAGCACACGTTCAACTCGATGATGTCCCGCGAACTCCAATCCAGTAGAGCTTCACGGGATAGTTCCGTCAGCACAATGGCGTGATGATGGTGATGATGTTGCTACCGACGCAGGGCTTTGCCTAAGCACCGCTACAATATGACCGAGGTGGAATATGGTGGAGGGGGGCACCGCACACGGCTGGGAGAGATCAACAGATTAACTTGTGTGTCTATGGGGTGCCCCCTCCCCATATATAAAGGAGGGGAGGAGGGGAGGGACCGGCCCTCTCTATGGCGCGCCCTGGGGAGTCCTACTCCCATCGGGAGTAAGATTCCCCCCCCCCCCGTCCATGTAGTAGGAGTAGGAGTCAAGGAAAGGGAAGAGAGAAGAGAAGGAAGGAGGGGGCGCCGCCCTCCCCTTAGTCCAATTCGGACTAGGCCTTGGGGGGGCGGCCTGCCTCTCTTTGTCTCTGTCCCTTAAAGCCCAATAAAGCCCATATACTCCCCGACGAATTCCCGTAACTCTCCGGTACTCCGATAAATACCCGAATCACTCGGAACCTTTACAATGTCCGAATATAGTCGTCCAATATATCATTCTTTGTGTCTCGACCATTTTTAGACTCCTCGTCATGTCCCCGATCTCATCCGGCACTCCAAACTACCTTAGGTACATCAAATCACATAACTCATAATATAAATCATCACCAAACGTTAAGCGTGCAGACCCTACGGGTTCGAGAACTATGTAGACATGACCGAGACACGTCTCCGTTCAATAAACAATAGCGGAACCTGGATGCTCATATTGGCTCCTACATATTCTACGAAGATCTTTTATCGGTCAAACCGCATAACAACATACGTTGTTCCTTTGTCATCAGTATGTTACTTGCCTGAGATACGATCGTCGGTATCTCAATACCTAGCTCAATCACGTCATCGGCAAGTCTCTTTACTCGTTCTGTAATACATCATCCCGCAACTAACTCATTAGTCACATTGCTTGCAAGGCTTATAGTGATGTGCATTACCGAGAGGGCCCAGAGATACCTCTCCGACAATCGGAGTGACAAATCCTAATCTTTATCTATTCCAACTCAACAAGTACCATCGGAGACACCTGTAGAGCACCTTTATAATCACCCAGTTACGTTGTGACGTTTGGTAGCACACAAAGTGTTCCTCTGGTATTCGGGAGTTTCATAAGCTCATAGTCATAGGAACATGTATAAGTCATGAAGAAAGAAATAGCAACATACTAAACGATCAAGTGTTAAGCTAATGAAATGGTTCAAGTCAATCACATCATTCTCTAATGACGTGATCCCGTTAATCAAATGACAACTGATGTCTATGGCTAGGAAACTTAACCATCTTTGCTTCAACGAGCTAGTCAAGTAGAGGCATACTAGTGACACTTTGTTTGTCTATGTATTCACACATGTACTAAGTTTCCGGTTAATACAATTCTAGCATGAATAATAAACATTTATCATAAAATAAGGAAATAAATAATAACTTTATTATTGCCTCTAGGGCATATTTCCTTCAGTCTCCCACTTGCACTAGAGTCAATAATCTAGTTCATATCACCATGTGAAAATATTCACATCTGTATGTGATGAACACCCATTGCTCACATCGTCATGTGATCAACACCCAAAGGGTTTACTAGAGTCAGGAATCTAGTTCACATCGCTATGTGATTTAACACCCAAAGAGTAGTAAGGTGTGATCATGTTTTGCTCATGAGATAAGTTTAGTCAATGGGTCTGTCACATTCAGAGTCGTATGTATTTTGCAAATATTCTATGTCTATAATGCTCTGCATGGAGCTACTTTAGCTAATTGCTCCCACTTTCAATATGTATCCAGATTGAGACTTAGAGTCATCTGGATCGGTGTAAAATCTTGCACCGATGTAACTCTTTACGATGAACTCTTTTATCACCTCCATAATCGAGAAACATTTCCTTAGTCCTCACTAAGGATATTCTTGACCGCTGTCTAGTGATCTACTCCTAGATCAAAATTGTACTCCCTTGCCAAACTCAGAGCAAGGTATACAATAGGTCTAGTACACAGCATAGCATACTTTATAGAACCTATGACTGAGGCATAGGGAATGACTTTTCATTCTCTTTCTATTTTCTGCCATGGTCGGGTTTTTGAGTCTTACTCAACTTCACACCTTGCAACACAGGCAAGAACTCCTTCTTTGACTGTTCCATTTTGAACTACTTTAAAATTTTATCAAGGTATGTACTCATTGAAAAATCTTATCAAGCGTCTTGATCTATCTCTATAGATCTTGATGCTCAATGTGTAAGCAGCTTCACCGAGGTCTTTCTTTGAAAAACTCCTTTCAAACACACCTTTATGCTTTCCAGAAAATTCTACATTATTTCTGAACAACAATATGCCATTCACATATACTTATCAGAAAGGCTGTAGTGCTCCCACTTGTCGGTGTCAAAACCGTCGGATCTCGGGTAGGGGGTCCCGAACTGTGCGTCTAAGGCTAATGGTAACAGGATGCGGGGGACACGATGTTTACCCAGGTTTGGGCCCTCTCTATGGAGGTAATACCCTACTTCCTGCTTGATTGATCTTGATGATATGAGTATTACAAGAGTTGATCTACCATGAGATCGTAGAGGCTAAACCCTAGAAGCTAGCCTATGATTATGATTATTCCTGTCCTACAGACTAAATCCTCCAGTTTATATAGACACCAGAGGGGCTAGGGTTACACAGAGTCGGTTACAGAGAAGGGAATCTACATATCCGAATTGCCAAGCTTGCCTTCCACGCAAAGGAGAGCCCCACCCGGACACGGGACGAAGTCTTCAATCTTGTATCTTCATAGTCCAACAGTCCGGCATGAGCATATAGTCCGGCTGTCCGAGGACCCCCCTAATCTAGGACTCCCTCAGTAGCCCCTAAACCAGGCTTCAATGACGATGAGTCCAACGCGCAGATTGTCTTCGGCATTGCAAGGCGGATTCCTTCTCTGAATACCCCAAAGTAGATCTTGAACACAAGAATCATATCCGGCTCTGCAAAACAAATTTAACATACCCCCGTAGAGAGTACAATTTTCCACGAGTCTAATCTACTGACAACTTTTCCATAGCGTGACATCATGCCGTGGCCTGGTCATTATTCGAACCGTTTTCTCAACCTGCTTGCGAGGCGGTTTTATTGGCACGTCTTGTCGAAGCAGAGATCGTGTCCCCTTATCACGGGATTCTCATCAATATGTGTGTGGGTAACCCAACTACGCCATTATCACGACTCTTGGGGAATAGTCGAGTTTCTAGGGCAAGTGGGGAGGCACATGATTTCTGCTACCTTTATAAAGAGACAAGGATTCCCCCTTTTCACCCACGCCTTCTTCTTCTTCTGCCTATTCTCTCTCACTTGAGCTCCAACACCCAAGAATCTGCCTTCTCCGCCCACAAAGGCATTCCGAAAATGTCCGGATTTGGAGCCAGAGGCAAGTGGATGGCCTCGACCGTCCAGGAGAAGGATATTAAGAAACTTCGGGAGGCCGAGTATCTGGCCAAGAAGATCGGCCACCGCCTTCTGACGGTGGGACAGATTGTCCCTACTCTGGAACCCCACGAGAGGGTTGTATTCCTTCCTCACTTTGTCCGCGGGCTAGGATTTCCTCTCCAACCATTCGTTCGCGGCCTTATGTATTACTATGGGATCGATTTTCGTGATCTATCCCCCAATTCCTTCCTCAACATCTCGACATTCATCGTCGTGTGCGAGGCCTTCCTCCGCATCTCTCCACACTTCAGATTATGGCTGAAGATTTTCAATGTGAAGCCCAAGGTGGTGAGCGGCGAGCATGCCGAGTGCGGAGGAGCCATGGTGAGCAAGATGCCCAACGTCACATGGACATTAGGTACCTTCAATGATTCCGTCAAAGGGTGGTGTCAGTGTCAAAACCGGCGGATCTCAGGTAGGGGTCCCGAACTGTGCGTCTAAGGCTAATGGTAACAAGAGACTGGGGATACAATGTTTTTACCCAGGTTTGGGCTCTCTTCGATGGAGGTAATACCCTACTTCCTGCTTGATTGATCTTGATGATATGAGTATTACAAGAGTTGATCTATGTGACGCTCGGATAATCATGCTACAGTAATCCCACGCTAATCATTCCACATCACCTCGGTTACTGTTGCTAACCTCGCAATGATTCGAAACCGTTTCAAAATTTAAATTCTAAATATGTCAAACAACAAACGTTTTCAAAGTTGAAACAAAAATGTTTGGTGGTTGCCGAATATTACAAGGGTAATTATAATAAAGAAAGCATATTTTTTGAAAGTGCCTGAATATTTTAAAATGAATTAAAACAGAAAAGAGAAATAATAAAATAAAATGCAAAACAGAAAACAAAATATAAGAAAAAGGAAGAACTTCCCCCCCACTGGGCCACGACCCAGCTAACCGGCCCAATTTCCCCCTGGCCTATAACCACCCCACCGCCGTAACCTAACCCTAACCGGTCCATTCCCCCCCCCCGATCCACCTCTCCTCTTCCCCCCCCCCCCCCGATCTGGATTGGGATTGGCCTCGATCCCGCCACCCCGTCGCCCGAACCCCCACCGACGCCGTGCCGCCGCCCGCAGGCCTCCCGTCGCCGGAGCCACCACGCCGGCCCGCCTTCCGTCTCTTCCCGCGGCGCCCCAAGCCCCGCCGTCGCGCCGCCGTCGCTGCTCGTCAACCCCGCCCGGAGCTACATCGCCGTCGCCTCGTCGACCTCGCCGGATCTCCCTCGTCGGACTTCCCCGAACTCCATTGAGCCCGCTGCCCGGACCCTACTCCCCGCAGTGAGCACCCCCGCGCCCCTCCTCTCTCTCCCTCGCCCGGCCGCGTCCCCGCCTAGCCTCACGGCGCCGTACCACGCCGGCCGCCCCGAGCCCTCGACGCCTCCGCCCGCGCCTGCCCCGTCCGGCCTCAAGACGCGCCCCGCCCGCGCTCACCGTGGCCTCGCCCCGCACCGTTGCCTCACTCCCGCGCCGGTTCCCTCTCCCCTCTGTCCCCGCGCGAGCACCACCGCTCCTCGCTCGCCCCGTCGACGGCGCCCTCGCCTCCGTCCCCCTGCTCCCCCGACAGCGCCGGCCCCGAGCGCTCCTCCCCGCGGTCGCCTCTCCACAGGCCACGGCCGGCGCGCCCCGCTCCGGCCATGATCTCGCCGTGGTCACCACTTCCCAGATCCGGCCCCTGCCGGGTCCACCCATCTGGGTTGCGCTCGTTAACCCGTTAGCCCACACCCGCTTTTGGCCCTTGTGAGCCTATGACAGGGGGCCCCACGCCCAGAACGTTTTTTTATAAAAAAAAGAAAAGAAAAAAAATAACAATAATAAAAATATTAATTAATTAATTAATTAAAGAATTAATTAACTTAATTAATTCTGTTAACTAACTATTAAACCAAATTAACCTGCTAATTAATTAGAATAACAGTTAGTTAGTTAGATAGGCAATGACATGCGGGACCCCCATGTCAGGTTGACCAGGTCAACTGCCGACGTCATGCTGACGTCATGATGACGTCAGCAAACACTGTTTGGATAATGTTGGATTTAAATAATTAATTAAATTCCAGAAATTAATAAAATCTTTAGAAAATCATATCTTTTAATCCGTAACTCGGATTAAAATATTTTCAACATGAAAGTTGCTCAGAACGATGAGACGATTCCGGATACGCAGTCCGTTCGTCCGCCACACACCCCTAACCTATCGAACTCGCAACTTTCCCCCTCCGGTTCATCTGTCCGAAAACGCAAAACACCGGGAATACTTTCCCGGATGTTTCCCCCCTTCGTCGGTATCACCTACTACCGCGATTGGTCACACCTAGCATCGTTACTTGTCATGTCATGCATCGATATGCATTTGTTTGCATTGTATTCATTGTTTCTTCCCCCTCTTCTCTCCGGTAGACTACGAGACCGACGCTGCTGCTGCCCAGTTCGACTACGGAGTTGACGACCCCTCCTTCTTGCCAGAGCAACCAGGCAAGCCCCCCCCCCTTGATCACCAGATATCGCCTATTCTCTTCTATACTGCTTGCATTAGAGTAGTGTAGCCTGTTACTGCTTTCCGTTGATCCTATTCTGATGCATAGCCTGACATTGTTGCTACATCTGTTGATACCTTACCTGCAATCCTAAATGCTTAGTATAGGATGCTAGTTTATCATCATTGACCCTACATTCTTGTCAGTCTGCCTTGCTATACTATTGGGTCGTGATCACTCGGGAGGTGATCACGTGTATATACTATACAACATACTATACAGATGGTGACTAAAGTCGGGTCAGCTCGAAGAGTACCCGCGAGTGATTCACGGATTGGGGGCTGAAAGGACCTTTGTCCCGACGGCCCTCTGTGTGGATCTTTGTGGCGGAGCGACGGGGCAGGTTGAGACCGCCTAGGAGAGAGGTGGGCCTGGCCCTGTTCGGCGTTCGCGGATACTTAACACGCTTAACGAGATCTTGGTATTTGATCTGAGTTGGCTACGAGCCTATACGCACTAACCATCTACGCGGGAGTAGTTATGGGTATCCCGACGTCGTGGTATCAGCCGAAGCACTTCGTGACGTCAGCGACTGAGCGGCGCGCGCCGGGTTGGACTGTGTTAACACAACTTCCTTTGTAATGGAGGTTGCTAGGTCTGCTCACCGGCCGCGTACGCAACGTGCAGGTGTGCTCAGGGCGATGGGCCCAGACCCCTGCGCGCTTAGGTTTAGACCGGCGTGCTGGCCTCTCCGTTGAGCCTAGGTGGGGCTGCGACGTGTTGATCTTCCGCGGCCGGGCATGACCCAGGAAAGTGTGTCCGGCCAAATGGGATCGAGCGTGTTGGGCTATGTGGTGCACCCCTGCAGGGAAGTTAATCTATTCGAATAGCCGTGATCTTCGGTAACAGGACAACTTGGAGTTGTACCTTGACCTTATGACAACTAGAACCGGATACTTAATAAAACACACCCTTCCAAGTGCCAGATACAACCGGTGGTCGCTCTACCTCAGGGATATGAGGAGGGGATCGCCGGGTAGGTTTATGCTATGCGATGCTACTTGGAGATGCTACTTGGAGGACGTCAATCTACTCTCTTCTACATGCTGCAAGACGGAGGCTGCCAGAAGCGTAGTCTTCGACAGGATTAGCTATCCCCCTTTTATTCTGGCATTCTGCAGTCCAGTCCACCGATATGGCCCTTTACACATATACCCATGCATATGTAGTGTAGCTCCTTGCTTGCGAGTACTTTGGATGAGTACTCACGGTTGCTTTGCTCCCTCTTTTCCCTTGTTTTCCTCTTCTTCTCAGATGCCGCAACCAGACGTTGGAGTCCAGGATCCAGATGCCACCTTCGGTTACGATGACTACTACTCTGGAGGTGCCTACTACTACGTGCAGCCCGCTGGCGACGACCAGGAGTAGTTTAGGAGGATCCCAGGCAGGAGGCCTGCGCCTCTTTCGATCTGTATCCCAGTTTGTGCTAGCCTTCTTAAGGCAAACTTGTTTAACTTATGTCTGTACTCAGATATTGTTGCTTCCGCTGACTCGTCTATGATCGAGCACTTGTATTCGAGCCCTCGAGGCCCCTGGCTTGTATTATGATGCTTGTATGACTTATTTTATTTGTAGAGTTGTGTTGTGATATCTTCCCGTGAGTCCCTGATCTTGATCGTACACATTTGCGTGCATGATTAGTGTACGATTGAATCGGGGGCGTCACAAGTTGGTATCAGAGCCGACTGCCTGTAGGAATCCCCCTTCCAACTCCTTGCCCGAAGTCGAGTCTAGACTTTACAAAACTTTTACTGACATGGCCGTGCGACCCATGGGCCCACGTCGCCATTGGGTGGTATTAGGATCTTTTACTCCTCGACCTTTACTCTAGGATTCTGAACTCTCTTCTATTCGGGTTAAACGATTTTTACAAAAATCTAACATTAGGTTCTCGAAAATACTTTCTCCCGGAGAGGCCCTTCAGTCCAGATGATCACCGACTGCACCAGAAGATTTCGAAGATACTCTCCGATTTTCTCTTGAGACCTTGTGCCCGTTGCCTTTGCAATTCCCTACCACTGAAATATCCCTATGGATAAATACTTACACCTGTCGTGCTTACTTTTATTCTCAGTCGATCTTGTTATTACAAGATACCCTGAGAATATTTTGTGCCTACTGCCTTGCAGTTCTTTGCCACCTGAATACCCCTAAGAATAACTTCTCGCACCTTCCGAGTATCCGCTCATCCCAGTTGTTCAGGTGTTTCACAAAAGTCTTTGAAATACTATTCAATCCTCCGAAATCCTTAGGAGCTTTATTTCTCTGCAAATACTTGTCTGCTAGCATTATGGATGCTTCCCATATATCTGGCAATATTCACTAGTATCTTTTGACACCGTCATTTTGATCCTATTGATTCAACATGTGTGCGAATGCACACAATCATCTATCAACCCTTCTAACTTATCTTTCCGACTGAGACATCATTTTTGAACATGAGCTGGTTCTCGACCAAACTATTTGTCGCCAATTGTGCCTCTGGTTTATCCAACTTATCCATCCTTGGTCAGAGCGACTGCTTCTGATCTTTTGTTTTGGAAATCATAATTCCTTTGTTATCTAAGCATCGAATTATTCCGATGTTCTATAATATGATGCCCGTGCATTCTTTCTGGAATACCGATACTCACCTCAACTCCATTGTGGATCACCCGATCCATTGTTGGATTGCTATCCGACAGTGTCCTTCATATTCAATCACCTTGTGAGTTCTTCCCCTGATACATAGTGCCTTTGGTAAATTGTATCATCTGCTTGGCCAACCATGCTCTGCTTTCGAGCTGGTGGTATTTACTATTGAAGTTTGTGGTATATGTTCCTAAGATGCCCTGATGGGTTGAACCTACGCCTTCCCTAGTCCGTGTGAACCCGAAAGATTACACGGGTCATATTATCTGGTATTGCACCAGGTAAAAAAACACTTTCAACAACTAATGTCATTTTCGAAATACGAGAGGTGAATGAAAGGTTATGCATTGAAGAAGTGGGAGTCGACCTTGAACTTTGTGTTCATGCCCATGGACGCGATGTATATCCTATCATGGAAGCTTCTTGTAACAATAACTATTTCCTTGATAACTAACATATGGTATCTGTGAATTGATCCCTTGCAACCGTCGTTCCGACCATGATTGTTCTTCTTTGATCTCATTTCTCGGACAAGTTAAAACAATTGTCTCCTATGGATCAATACACCAGTCCAACCTTTACTTTGATCTTGTGTCGAGTATTACCCCCCTGGTATCTCGAGATTATCATGGAACTGCATAACTTCTTAGGAGATCTTCATCAAGTGCAACCTTCCCACTGATTCCAATTTTTCACGGGCTCTGAGTTAACAGACACTCAAAGACACCGCTAACGGAACCGAGTCCGCACTACGGTTCAACAAATCTTTAGTAAGCTTCTATAAATATGAGTTTGTACCCGATCACGCCATTCCTAGCCTGTTTGGCTATACCATTGTCGTGATGATTTTAACTATGCTACCCGGTCCTTCTTCTCGGAGCACAATTTTCGACGATGAACTAACCTTACGTCGGTCCTCATCGTCATATCATTTCGCCTTGAACAACAAGCTTGGTTTCGAGTTTGTGTCGTACCCTTGGTTCCAATAACCTTTCACTTCATCATTACTTTGACTTGATGTCGTCGTCGATCGATTACATCTTCATGAACTCTCGCGACAAAGGTGTCGTGATCATCAACATTCTGAGCTCATCCATGATATCAATTGAATTCATGATGAGAAATACCATCCTTGCCCTTGATGAATTGTATTATCATCGACCACTTTATGGCCTTCCCACCAACACAAGCTTGTTCATGCTTGGTGTTATACCTTGAGTTCCTTGCTACCCAGCATTTGATCTTCCTTACCTCGGAAGTATTACTATCTCTTTTTGTCAAGAATGTGGTGGGAATTTCACCACCTCTTAAGAATTCTTGATATCAAAATGCTTCTTGCCATCTTCGTTCATTTCTTGGTCCCCGTGTTAATTCCAACAAGTGAACGGTGTTGTTTGGATTCTTTCCTTCTAGCAACCCTAAATTTTTTTTAAGTTAATGGTCGAAAGTTCATTCTTAGGCTATTGACTATTGAATCACCATTCTGACGTTGGTTGTGCAACCCAACCCATATTTCGGGTGCACCTTTCAACCAATGTTTAATTGTGTATGTTTTCGTCAAGCATACATCATTATACCATTTGATCTGACAAATGTTATCTCTTTGTTCACATAATTGTGGAAATCCATCTTTTGTTAATCTCGATGAATTGTCGCTGATTCCACCAGCCACCTCCTCATCCTCTCATTGGTTTACCGATGAACTCTTGTTTCGGAACTGGCTTCCATGGTTCATCTCCCGAGAATCTTCGATGTCATCTCGTCAATTTGTATCGCACCTTTTCTCCTCAAGCATCGTGAGCTTGAGGTATCATGACACCAATCGGATCTGAATCTCGGTCAGATATGATGGTAGGGACAACTTTCCAAGAGTTATGATGTTGGTCCTTTGATGACCTGGTAACATGATGTCATGCCTAACACCCCCCCCCCCGCTGGGTGGAGGACCTATCGTTATAATTTCTTTTGCAAAGACAACCATTCTTCCTGGAGGAAATTGTAAGACTTATTCTACAAGTTATTCCTGACGGATCCTTCGTGTTTCCAAAGTCTGATCTTCACCTGAAGACCATGTCAATGCTATCTCGAAGCATGTCAATGGTACTCCGATTTTCAACAGGAACATTTGAAGCACGATGCTAAATTTTATTTATCATTTATCCTAACACCGTTATGTGAGTAATGTCATGAAATTTCTCTCCCCTTACCTGAAAGGGTTTTCTACTTTATATCCTATCAAGGATATCATGCTCTGCTTGTCCTTGGGAAGGATATACCCCTGAAATATGTGTTTAAACACATTTTTCCTTTCCATTTGTTCTGTTTAACCTGAGGATCACATTTTCTTTTCCATTGGTTTGTTTAACCTTTCTTGTGATCTATATGATCTAAACAGTAAGATTCTTCTGCTCATGTAAACACCTCGGTGTACAACTCTGCCAGTGAGACCCTGTTTCTATTGTTGATGACATTTCGGTAACCACCGATGGATGAGAACTTTGCCTCTTGGCCCGCCTCGTTTCAACGAGCAGGAAAATGGTTTCTCTTTGTTCCTCGTCCTTGGTACCGACATTGTTGCCGACATAGCTGACAAGCTATCCACTGACATGCCTCCCTGTCGCGCCCTATGCAAGATGTCACCACCTTTCCTACTTTCAACCCACATGGTGGGCCCATAACCCACAGATCCACTGGATCGAAACCTGACTCTTCTTCACAACCCGGATTCTAATGTATCCTTTGCACCTGGCTTCATGTGAGATTCACGAGCTAAATACTATACCATTATTCATCCTGGGATCAAACACCATGTTATTCTCGTTGTTCAAACCCCCATTCTAGCTTCTGTCTAGTCATCGAATGATTGCCTACCCATTTGAAACTTTGGTACCAGCGTATATTGCACTCAACGAATTCACTGAAATACAACTCGTGGGGTACCTTGTGTATTTCCCATTGAGTTTACCGTCAGATTCCCAGCTTTGTGGAGATGCGTACTTCCGAAGTTTTTTTTCCCCTTGGTCGCGTTCGTAGGACGACGGAGATCCCGAAGAAAGGATGACAACTTGGTCATGGTGGCTTGAAGCAGAGAAACGAAGACATCAACATAATGGATCGACCTCTTTGAGGAGAGCAACCAAGACTAGGAACACTCGCTAGAATTTCGTAACCAAAACTTTCCCCCTTACTCCCCTCTTAAATCTCGGGACGAGATTTCTTGTAGTGGAGGAGAATTGTGACGCCCGGATAATCATGCTACAGTAATCCCACGCTAATCATTCCACATCACCTCGGTTACTGTTGCTAACCTCGCAATGATTCGAAACCGTTTCAAAATTTAAATTCTAAATATGTCAAACAACAAACGTTTTCAAAGTTGAAACAAAAATGTTCGGTGGTTGCCGAATATTACAAGGGTAATTATAATAAAGAAAGCATATTTTTTGGAAGTGCCTGAATATTTTAAAATGAATTAAAACAGAAAAGAGAAATAATAAAAGAAAATGCAAAACAGAAAACAAAATATAAAAAAAGGAAGAACTTCGCCCCCACTGGGCCACGACCCAGCTAACCGGCCCAATTTCCCCCTGGCCTATAACCACCCCACCCCCGTAACCTAACCCTAACCGGTCCATTCCCCCCCCCCCGATCCACCTCTCCTCTTCCCCCCCCCCGATCTGGATCGGGATTGGCCTCGATCCCGCCACCCCGTCGCCCGAACCCCCACCGACGCCGTGCCGCCGCCCGCAGGCCTCCCGTCGCCGGAGCCACCACGCCGGCCCGCCTTCCGTCTCTTCCCGCGGCGCCCCAAGCCCCGACGTCGCGCCGCCGTCGCTGCTCGTCAACCCCGCCCGGAGCTACATCGCCGTCGCCTCATCGACCTCGCCGGATCTCCCTCGTCGGACTTCCCCGAACTCCATCGAGCCCGCTGCCCGGACCCTACTCCCCGCAGTGAGCACCCCCGCGCCCCTCCTCTCTCTCCCTCGCCCGGCCGCGTCCCCGCCTAGCCTCACGGCGCCGTACCACGCCGGCCGCCCCGAGCCCTCGACGCCTCCGCCCGCGCCTGCCCCGTCCGGCCTCAAGACGCGCCCCGCCCGCGCTCACCGTGGCCTCGCCCCGCACCGTTGCCTCACTCCCGCGCCGGTTCCCTCTCCCCTCTGTCCCCGCGCGAGCACCACCGCTCCTCGCTCGCCCCGTCGACGGCGCCCTCGCCTCCGTCCCCCTGCTCCCCGACAGCGCCGGCCCCGAGCGCTCCTCCCCGCGGTCGCCTCTCCACAGGCCACGGCCGGCGCGCCCCGCTCCGGCCATGACCTCGCCGTGGTCACCGCTTCCCAGATCCGGCCCCTGCCGGGTCCACCCATCTGGGCTGCGCTCGTTAACCCGTTAGCCCACACCCGCTTTTGGCCCTTGTGAGCCTATGACAGGGGGCCCCACGCCCAGAACGTTTTTTTATAAAAAAAAGAAAAGAAAAAAATAACAATAATAAAAATATTAATTAATTAATTAATTAAAGAATTAATTAACTTAATTAATTCTGTTAACTAACTATTAAACCAAATTAACCTGCTAATTAATTAGAATAACAGTTAGTTAGTTAGATAGGCAATGACATGCGGGACCCCCATGTTAGGTTGACCAGGTCAACTGCCGACGTCATGCTGACGTCATGATGACGTCAGCAAACACTGTTTGGATAATGTTGGATTTAAATAATTAATTAAATTCCAGAAATTAATAAAATCTTTAGAAAATCATATCTTTTAATCCGCTCGGATTAAAATATTTTCAACATGAAAGTTGCTCAGAACGATGAGACGATTCCGGATACGCAGTCCGTTCGTCCGCCACACACCCCTAACCTATCGAACTCGCAACTTTCCCCCTCCGGTTCACCTGTCCGAAAACGCAAAACACCGGGAATACTTTCCCGGATGTTTCCCCCCTTCGTCGGTATCACCTACTACCGCGATTGGTCACACCTAGCATCGTTACTTGTCATGTCATGCATCGATATGCATTTGTTTGCATTGTATTCATTGTTTCTTCCCCCTCTTCTCTCCGGTAGACTACGAGACCGATGCTGCTGCTGCCCAGTTCGACTACGGAGTTGACGACCCCTCCTTCTTGCCAGAGCAACCAGGCAAGCCCCCCCCCCTTGATCACCAGATATCGCCTATTCTCTTCTATACTGCTTGCATTAGAGTAGTGTAGCCTGTTACTGCTTTCCGTTGATCCTATTCTGATGCATAGCCTGACATTGTTGCTACATCAGTTGATACCTTACCTGCAATCCTAAATGCTTAGTATAGGATGCTAGTTTATCATCATTGACCCTACATTCTTGTCAGTCTGCCTTGCTATACTATTGGGCCGTGATCACTCGGGAGGTGATCACGGGTATATACTATACAACATACTATACAGATGGTGACTAAAGTCGGGTCAGCTCGAAGAGTACCCGCGAGTGATTCACGGATTGGGGGCTGAAAGGACCTTTGTCCCGACGGCCCTCTGTGTGGATCTTTGTGGCGGAGCGACAGGGCAGGTTGAGACCGCCTAGGAGAGAGGTGGGCCTGGCCCTGTTCGGCGTTCGCGGATACTTAACACGCTTAACGAGATCTTGGTATTTGATCTGAGTTGGCTACGAGCCTATACGCACTAACCATCTACGCGGGAGTAGTTATGGGTATCCCGACGTCGTGGTATCAGCCAAAGCACTTCGTGACGTCAGCGACTGAGCGGCGCGCGCCGGGTTGGACTGCGTTAACGCAACTTCCTTTGTAATGGAGGTTGCTAGGTCTGCTCACCGGCCGCATACGCAACGTGCAGGTGTGCTCAGGGCGATGGGCCCAGACCCCTGCGCGCTTAGGTTTAGACCGGCGTGTTGGCCTCTCCGTTGAGCCTAGGTGGGGCTGCGGCGTGTTGATCTTCCGCGGCCGGGCATGACCCAGGAAAGTGTGTCCGGCCAAATGGGATCGAGCGTGTTGGGCTATGTGGTGCACCCCTGCAGGGAAGTTAATCTATTCGAATAGCCGTGATCTTCGGTAACAGGACGACTTGGAGTTGTACCTTGACCTTATGACAACTAGAACCGGATACTTAATAAAACACACCCTTCCAAGTGCCAGATACAACCGGTGGTCGCTCTACCTCAGGGATATGAGGAGGGGATCGTCGGGTAGGTTTATGCTATGCGATGCTACTTGGAGATGCTAGTTGGAGGACGTCAATCTACTCTCTTCTACATGCTGCAAGACGGAGGCTGCCAGAAGCGTAGTCTTCGATAGGATTAGCTATCCCCCTTTTATTCTGGCATTCTGCAGTCCAGTCCACCGATATGGCCCTTTACACATATACCCATGCATATGTAGTGTAGCTCCTTGCTTGCGAGTACTTTGGATGAGTACTCACGGTTGCTTTGCTCCCTCTTTTCCCTCGTTTTCCTCTTCTTCTCGGATGCCGCAACCAGACGTTGGAGCCCAGGATCCAGATGCCACCTTCGGTTACGACGACTACTACTCTGGAGGTGCCTACTACTACGTGCAGCCCGCTGGCGACGACCAGGAGTAGTTTAGGAGGATCCCAGGCAGGAGGCCTGCGCCTCTTTCGATCTATATCCCAGTTTGTGCTAGCCTTCTTAAGGCAAACTTGTTTAACTTATGTCTGTACTCAGATATTGTTGCTTCCGCTGACTCGTCTATGATCGAGCACTTGTATTCGAGCCCTCGAGGCCCCTGGCTTGTATTATGATGCTTGTATGACTTATTTTATTTGTAGAGTTGTGTTGTGATATCTTCCCGTGAGTCCCTGATCTTGATCGTACACATTTGCATGCATGATTAGTGTACGATTGAATCGGGGGCGTCACAATCTACCACGCGATCGTAGAGGCTAAACCCTAAAAGCTAGCCTATAGTATGATTGTTGTTGTCCTACGGACTAAACCGTCTGGTTTATATAGACACGGATGGGGCTAGGGTTACACGGAGTCGGTTACAGAGAAGGAGATCTACATCTGGATCACCAAGCTTTCCTTCCACGCAAAGGAGAGTCCCATCTGTACATGGGACGAAGTCTTCAATCTTGTATCTTCATAGTCCAACAGTCCGGCCAAAGTACATAGTTCGGCTGTCCGGATACCCCTATCCAGGAATCCCTCAGTAGCCCCTGAACCAGGCTTCAATGATGATGAGTCTTGCGCGCAGATTGTCTTCGGCATTGCAAGGCGGGTTCCATCTACGAATACTCCAAGATAAATTCCAAACACAAGGACCGTGTCCGGCTCTGCAAGACAAATTTCACATACCACTGTAGAGAGAACAATAATCCACGAATCTAATCTGCTGAAAACTCTTCATAGCGTGACATCACGCCATGATCCGACTTTTATTCGAACCGTTTTTTATAACCAGCTACCACACACATTGTGAGGCGGTTTCTTTGGCACGTCTTGTGAAAGCAGAGATCGTGTCCCCCTTATCGCGGGACTCTCATCAATATGGGTGTGGGTAACCCAACCATGCCATCAATCATGGCGCTTGGAAAATGAGTAATTTTGACAGGCAAGTGGGGGCACACATTTTTTTCACCGCCTTTATAAGGGATAAGGATCACCCATTTTCACCCTCGCCTTCTTCTTCCTCTGCTCATTCGTTCTCGCACTCTCGAACCCTAGCACCCAAGTTCTCACCTTCTCGTAGGACCATCCACAACATGTCCGTAGCGGGAAGCAAGTGGATGGCCTCCTCCGTCACAGAGGAGGATATCACCAAGCTTCGGGCGGCCGGATACCTGGCCGAAAACATCGCGCACAGGCTTCCGACAGAGGGACAGATCATCCCTACCCCAAAGTCTCGGGAGAGAGTAGTATTCCTCCCTCATTTCATCCGTGGACTAGGATTTCCACTCCACCCCTTCGTCTGCGGGCTCATGTATTACTATGGGCTAGATTTCCATGATCTAGCCCCAAATTTCATCCTCAACATCTCGGCGTTCATCGTCGTGTGCGAGGCCTTCCTCCGCATCAGGCCCCACTTTGGCCCGTGGCTGAAAATCTTCTGCGTTAAGCCGAAGATCGTTAGCGGCCAGCAGGCGGAGTGCGGAGGCGCCATGGTGGGCAGAATGCCCAACGTTACATGGCTTGACGGATCCTTTGTGGAGACCATGAAACGGTGGCAATCGGGGTGGTTCTACATCACCGAGCTGCGCGATGCCAATTGGGTGGCGGCCCCCAAATTCCGATCCGGAATCCCCATGCGGCTCACCTCTTGGGAAAAGAAGGGCCTGGCCTGGGGCGAACCTGTGGAGCTGACCGGACTCAAGACCTGTATCAAAAGTATGAGGGACAAGAAGATCAAGCTTGTCAACGTGGTTCAGGTCATGCTCGTCCGCCGGATTCTCCCATGTCAAAGACGGGCATTCAATATGTGGGAGTTCGATCTGGCCGAACACCAGATGCTGCAAGAGCTCTTCGACGCGATGCATAAGGACGTCTGGAAGGTGTTGTTCAAGACCGGCGAAGTTCGTCCTCCCATTTCCGAGGACCATGGGCTCAGCGCAAAGCGCCTCGCCAATTCGGTAAGTCCTCTAACCATCACAAGATGTATCTTTCCCAGCATATTCGTGGGAGGATTTTAAGTCATCATGCTGACAAAACAGGATTACATGGAGACGACGGAGCAGATCGACTGTCCGGCTCTGCTGCCCGAAGATTCAGCGACTGCACTCCTAACGGAGATGCTGGCTCCGGCGCCTTATAAGGTGCCGGAGAAGAAGGCCGAAAAGAAGGCCATGGGGACCGGGAAGGGTCTCCGGCGCGAGGTCGCATCGGATGCCTCGCCTGAAGATGATGAGGCGCACTCCTCCCACGAAGGGGAGGAGAAGAAGAATAGGAAGAGGGCCGCCCCATCCGGGGAAGCCGAAGGGTCCAAGAAAGCGGCCGCGGGGACCAGGAAGGGTCCCCGGCGCCAGGCCGCAATAGGCTCGTCGTCAGGAGACGGCAAGGCAGATTCCTCCCATGGAGACGGGGAGAAACACGAAGAAATGCCCCCTCCCCACTGGGGGAGGAGAAGAAAAGGAAAGCCGCCCCATAGGGGGAGGCTAGGAGCCGAAGAAGGGAAAGGTATCCCTTCCGGACCACTCCACCACAACCGCCTACAGCGAGGAGGAGTGGCTACCCAGGGGGAAGCCCCAGGCAAAGTTGTAAGTATCCGCATTCTATAATACTTTCTTGTGACTCTAACTTTCTGGTTCGTAATGACACCGAACACGTGTATACAGTCCGGCCAGGTCCAATCTCGGGGTATCCTCTTCATATGGGTCCTTGAGTGCGTCGGAGATGGATTCACTCCCGACGACCACCTCCCCACGACCTGTGGATGACACCAAGGTGTTGTCCCAAAGGATACCAGAGCAGGGGCGACGGTTCCAGAGACGCCCCAAGGCAAAATCCCAGACGCCAGGCACACGGGGGGTAAGATCCCCATGGATTATGCGGACGGGAGCCGCAGCAAGTCTGGCTCTCCACCGGTTACTGCACCGGAGCCTTCGCAGGTTCTGGATTCAAGTGAGCAGCCCCTCGCCAAGGAGGGCGAGCCGGCCGTGCCGATGACCTCCGCCCAGCCGGAGGCATCGGATAATTTGCTGGAAGTGCTTCACAGTGCTTCCATCAACGACGAGCACCGTACTCTAATGAGTACGGTGTTTGAGAAGGTTCAGGCCGCCAAAAGCGGATTGACCGAAGACTACACCAGCCTCCTAATAGGCTGTGAGGTAAGTAATGAAAAGTGTGAGAAAATATCACCCAATAGACAGTAGCCCCTGATACTCTGTTTGGTGTTCGGAAAGAAAAAGCCAAACGGAGGGTCAATTTTTTAATCCGCAGAAGTCTGACAGTACTTGTCTATGTTAATGAGCAGGCACTGCTGCTGACCGCTGCTACGTGCACAACTGAGGTCGCCGGACTCAGGCAGGATCTGGGGCAGGCCGAAGAGGAGCTCGGCCTCGTGAAGAGGCAGCTCGAGGAGAACAAAGGTAAGTGATACCCCGTTCGTGTGTCGTGTAGAGGAGAAAATTGATGATGCTAACAAAAAGCATTATGATTTTTAATAGGGGCGGCGACCGAAGTGGCGGCCCTGAAGAAAGCGCTGTCCGAAGCCGAAGCCAAGGCGGCCACAGAGCGCACCGAGCGTGAGAAACAAGATGCTCGGGTGGGGGAGGTACAACAAGAGCTCCCGGAGTTCGGTAAGAAGTTTGGGTCCTTGGAGCATGACTTCAAGACGCAAGCGTCCAAGCTTGCCAAAGCCCTTGAAAGCGCGAAGGATGCCAAGGCCGAAGCCCAAAAAGCCCTGCAGGAAATCCAGGCGGCCAAGAAGATAGCGGCGGGTAAGGCATTCATTATGCAAATCAAGCATGTGGAGGAGACATTTCTTTTACTCACCCACATTCAGAGCTCTCCAGGGGCATTCGCAGATCTGCCATGCAGCATATCGGATGCCGCGGAGTTCTATCGTGCCGAAGAGGGGAGCTCTACGGAGAAGCTGTTCTGGTCCCAGTATACTGGAGCCGAACACCCAATGTCCCTGAGTGACCAGCTAAAGCAATTGGTCGAACTCCACAGGGCGGCCGAACTGGCCATGAAGGACCTCATAGTCTTGATGTGGCCTGGTGAGCCCCTGCCTGACAGCTACTTCGGCCTTATAAAGCGGATGGTAAGTGGTTTGAAGTTATCAAGCAGTCCGTCTCCATTGAGGGTGCCCGCCGGGCCTTTGCCCGCGCGAAGATGCATTGGGCCAAACTGGACGCTGAGAAGCTGGTGAAGGACGGACCCCCGAAGGGTAAGGAGCATCGCTACCCCGAGAAATATTATGATGGCATCATGAAAGGCGCCCGCCTTGTGGCCGATGAATGTACCAAGAACTTAATCTTTGAGTGAATGGACTCGTGTCGTCTTTGTAATATGAGAACGAGTTTGTGTACGCTATATAACGCTTTGTTAATTTAAAATATTACCTTCTGTGCGACCGTTTATAAAATTATGAGAGTAGGCAAGTCATCGGCTTCCGCCCCCGTGTAGCTAGTACTGGGGTGTTCATGGAAGACCCAAACACTATTTATACAAGTTATTGGTCCTTTAAGGAGGTGTTTGGCGCAGCGAACGTGGCAGTCGGACTATGCGGCTTTATAACTCTCACTTGGCCATAGAAGTCTATAATTTTAAATTTCGGCGAAGCCCCTAGTATTCGGAAGGCCGAACTGGAGTGCTATACACGCCTAAATCAAACAAGGCCGATTCCTCGCCTTAAGCGGAAAAAATCTTTAAGGATTTAGTACCTCTCGAACAGCGACCAGCTCTCGCCACATCATGACAGTCAGTTTTCGGCTTTCTCTACTGAGGTGCTCGTCCGGAAGAACCGGGACACAATCGCAGTAGTTCTCCCTGCGCTACCTTAGCCGATATAACGGAACGTAAGGTACCAAAACAAGGGAGCCGGGCTAACCCAACTATTGACCCAAGACATGGTTCAGAGCTGATGCATATAATGCTATAAGTTCGGGGTGCTGCACTGTTGAAAGTATTCGGACTTTTATTGCCATGTTATGGGGCTCAATAAAAAGCCCCTGGCGAACTGATCGTACTAAAGTGTACGGATCCAACATTAAATAAATATTCGAGGGAAGATATGAAGATAGTAATAAGAAGCTGACGCTGTATACTATTTCCCATTGTTATTTGGATAATACGGGAAGGCGTATGTGTACAATTAATGCATTAAGCAGAAACAAATACGACTATTTGACATGTCCTATCCAAGGGCAGGCTGCATGCGGGTATGTAAGAACAGGTATAGCGACCATTGAAAGAGACCACCTGGGTATTCCCTTGTGTGCATAGCCTCTTGCCTCCTTGGTGTTCCCCCAGTGATGAGTTCGGTAGTCCGGTTCTCTGAAGGGGCTGCCCGAAAGTAGGGTCCTGAAAAGAAAGAAAGGAGAAGGGTGTGTGGGCCTCGTGGAGGCTAAACCGCACTGTGAGCTGCATTGTCGACTCGCCTCCGCCTATGCCCATGGTATTTTGAGTGCGTAGTTGTTTACGCGTGGTACAAATGACTCCTCCATGGGGCTGGGGCGGAGGCTGGGTTGCTAATCGAGCTCTTGGCGTGCCTGACCATCCTGATGTGGGGTGCTCCGGACTCGCTTGACGGTGTTCGGGGTTGTTCCGAATGGGCTGTCTGTCGAAGAAGGATGCTTTGTACTTCTGCTGCAAGGGCCGCAGTGTGCTCTTCCGTACGAAGGGAGCGGTCTATGTTACCATTGACTGTTATAACCCCGCGGGGTCCTGGCATCTTGAGCTTAAGGTATGCATAGTGTGGTACGACATTGAATTGAGTGAACACAGTTCGTCCTAGTAGTGCATGATAGCCACTACGGAAAGGGACGATATCAAAGATTAATTCCTCGCTTTGGAAGTTATCCGGAGATCCAAAGACCACTTCCAGTGTTATTGAGCCCGTACAATGGGCCTCTACCCCTGGAATTACACCTTTAAAGGTGGTTTTGGTTGGTTTGATCTGTGAGGGATCAATGTCCATTTTGTGCACTGTGTCCGGATAGAGTAGGTTCAGGATACTGCCACCGTCCATAAGGACTCGCGTGAGATGGAATCCGTCGATGATTGGGTCAAGGACCAATGCGGCTGAGCTGCCATGACGGATGCTGGTAGGATGGTCCCTATGATCAAAGGTGATCGGACAGGATGACCATGGGTTAAGCTTTGGGGCGACTCGCTCCATCGCGTAGATGTCCCTAAGTGCACACTTTTGTTCCCATTTGGGGATGTGGGTGGCATAGATCATGTTTACCGTTTTCACTGGGGGGGGGGGGATTTCTTCTGTCCCCCAGTGTTCGGACGCCGGGACTCCTTGTCGTCATCGCTATGCAGCCCCTTGTCCTTGTTTTCGGCATTCAACTTGCCGGCTTGTTTGAACACCCAGCAATCTCTGTTAGTGTGATTGGCTGGTTTGTCAGGGGTGCCGTGAATCTGGCACGAGCGGTCGAGTATGCGGTCCAGACTGGACGATCCCGGATTGTTTCTTTTGAACGGCTTTTCCCGCTGACCAGATTTAGAGTTGCTGAATCCGGCATTGACTGTCGTATCTTCGGCGTTGTCGCCATTGTTCCAACGCTTATGTCTATTGCGTCGTGGTTTCCCGTTATTGTGGCGGACATCTGAAGTGCCAGAGTTTCCTGGCGTGGTGTTACTGCGAGCCAGCCAACTGTCCTCGCCCGCGCAAAAGCGGGTCATGAGTGTCGTGAGGGCCGCCATGGACTTCAGTTTTTCTTGGCCGAGGTGTTGGGCGAGCCACTCGTCGCGGATATTATGCTTAAAGGCCTCCAGGGCCTCGGCGTCTAGACAGTCAACAATTTGGTTCTTTTTAGTTAGGAATCGAGTCCAAATTTTTCTGGCTGACTATCTGGGCTGTTGGGTAATGTGACTTAAGTCCTCAACATCCAGTGGTCGCACATAGGTGCCTTGGAAGTTGTCGAGGAATGCGTCCTCAAGATTTTCCCAACTGCCGATGGAGTTCGCTGGCAGGCTATTCAGCCAATGTCTGGCTGGCCCTTTAAGCTTGAGGGGGAGATACTTGATGGCATGTAGATCATCACTGCAAGCCATGTGAATGTGGAGAAGAAATTTTCAATCCACACCGCGGGGTCTGTTGTGCCATCGTATGACTCGATGTTGAAAGGATTGAATCCTTCTGGGAATTGATGATCCATTACTTCATCAGTGAAGCAGAGGGGGTGTGCGGCGCCTCTTTATTATTAGTGTATCCGGCGTGACGGTCATCGTCATGTGTTGTGGCGCGCCCCTGTGATCCGTAGATCGATCTTGGTTGTCCTGCGTTGTTTTCCAATATGTCTCGCGGGTCCTGTGTATTGCCCCGGGCCGTAGTGAACTGGCGTGGGGGTGCGGGCTGGTACTTTGTTTTATCCCGTCCAAGAGGTGGCCGGTCAGCCTCGTCTTGTGCTGGTAGTGTAGGCTCTACGACCTCTTCCTCTAGCTGAGGTAGCAACTTATGTTTTGTGTAACCCTTAGTGGGGGGCTCGAGTCCATATTCCTCGGCCGCTAGGACCTCAGTCCATCTGTGTGCGAGCAGATCTTGATCAGCTTGGAGCTGCTGCTGCTTCTTTTTCAGGCTTCTTGCAGTGGCTATAAGCCGACGCTTAAAGTGCTCCTGCTCTATGGGGTCCTCCGATACGCCGAATTTATCGTCACCGAGGCTCACCTCGTGTTCGGAGGGAGGCATGTAGTTGTCGTCCTCCAGGTATCTGTCCGTCGCCTGTTCATCTGGGCTGACCTGTCCTTGTTCTTGTTCGGCCCTCTCAAAGGTAGGCTGATCAGGATTGTATTCCTCTTTGGCGGCATCTGGATTATTTTCTTCTCCAGTGCCGGTGTTGCTATGGTGGGGCTTAGAGCGGCGTCGATGACGCCCATGCTTTGATTTCTTCCCTGAGGGGTTATCTTCTGTTGCCTCATCGCCATTGTTTTCTTTGGGGTGTCCACCGTATATATATCATATGAAGAGATGGCAGTCCAGCGCCCTGTGGGCGGTGGTTCTTGTTCTTCTCCGGCATCGTCGTCTATACCGTCGATGTCTTCGGAGTCGAAGTTAAGCACGTTGGTCAAATCATCGACCATGGCTATGAAGTGGGTGGTGGGTGGGTAACGAATTTCTTCGTTGCCTGCTTCCCACTCGAGACGAACATAGTTCGGCCATGACTCTCCCGACAAAGAGAGAGACCTTAATGAATTTAGCACATCGGCAAAGGGGAGTGCTGAAAGATGTCCGCGGCGGTGAACTCCATTACTGGAGCCCAATCGAACTTGATGGGCCCGGGCGCACGCGGTTCGGAACCCACGTCCGGACACAGGTCCAGGGGTCTGGTGATGCAGATCCCCTTAACGGCGGAGTCTGTGTTCGGTTCTACCACCGAAGAGTATGCGACCTCCATGGCGGGATCCATCCACCCGTCCTCGGTCGATGCGATCTGCCCCGGATTTAGGTCCGGAGCGGCTGCAGGGGTGACATCCCGAATACTGTCTGATAGCAGATTTAAGTCATGCTCGTCATGACTGTTCGGTACTCCCGATGCAGGCTCGAATCCGTCGAAGATCAAGTCTCCGCCGATATCGGCCATGTAATTCAAGTTCCCAAACCTGACCTGATGGCCAGGGGCGTAGCTGTCGATCTGCTCCAGATGGCCAAGCGAGTTGGCCCGCAGTGCGAAGCCACTGAACACAAAGATTTGTCCGAGGAGAAAAATCTCACCCTGGACTGCGTTGTTGAAGGTTGGGGGAGCCATCGAGCCTTACAGCAATGACACAGAGGAACTCTCAATGAAAGCACCAATGTCGGTGTCAAAACCAACGGATCTCGGGTAGGGGGTCCCGAACTGTGCGTCTAAGGCTAATGGTAACAGGAGACTGGGGACACAATGTTTTTACCCAGGTTCGGGCCCTCTTCGATGGAGGTAATACCCTACTTCCTTGATTGATCTTGATGATATGAGTATTACAAGAGTTGATCTACCACGAGATCGTAGAGGCTAAACCCTAAAAGCTAGCCTATGGTATGATTGTTGTTGTCCTACGGACTAAGCCCTCGGGTTTATATAGACACCGGAGGGGGCTAGGGTTACATAGAGTCGGTTACAGAGAAGGAGATCTACATCCAAATCGCCAAGCTTGCCTTCCATGCAAAGGAGAGTCCCATCCGGACACGGGACGAAGTCTTCAATCTTGTATCTTCATAGTCCAACAGTCCAGCCAAAGTACATAGTCCGGTTGTCTGGATACCCCCCTATCCAGGAATCCCTCAGGTGGCAACAATAGTGGTTCTATGTCACTGAGCCATGCAGCACAAAATGGGCCGCAGCTCCCGAATTCCGATCCGGAGCTCCATTGCGGCTTACATCCTGGCCCAAGAAGGGCCTAAACTGGTCTTCGCCAGATGTGTTTGCGGTGATCCAGGCGCGTATCAAGGGTATGGAAGACAAGAATATCAAACTTGTCAACGTAGTCCAGGTGATGTTAGTTCACCGGATTCTCCCTTGTCAACACAGGGCTTGCAATTTATGAGAATTCGACCCGGCCAAGCACCAGACCTTACTAGGGTTCTTCGACTCATCGTACAAAGACATCTGGAAGGTGCTCTTTAGATCCGGCAAATCGTGGCCGGATTCAGCCAAGGACCGCAGGTACCAACTGTCCTGACCCATGAGTTCGGTAAGTCTTCGTATGTTGGCAAGTCATATGCTTTATCTGCATAATCCAAGGGAAATGCTTAATGTATTTCCAACAACTCTCCTAGGGCTGGACGGAGAAGGCAGGGCGGATCTACTGCCCGGCCCCGCTACCAGAAGAACAAGCCGGCCCACTTCTGATGAAGATGCTGGTCCCGGTGCCTTACAAGGCTCCCAAGAAGAAAGCCGAGAAAGAGGCCAAAGCGACCAGGGGCGGCCTTCATCGCCAGGGTACTGCGGACACAATAACCGAAGACTCCGAGGCCCGCTCTTCCTCCAAAGAGGATGAGAAATAGGAGGAAAGCCGATCCCCCCAGCAAGGGGGAGAAAGAAAAGGACGGTCTCCACACACTTGGAGGCTGAGTCGCCTAAGAAGGGAAAACCCCCCTTTCCGGACAAATCTGCCACTGCCACCGACAGCAGCCCGGAGTGGGAAATCGTGAGTATATAAAACCCGGACATGTTTGTATGTCCAGACTCACTATCGTATGGCGTCTAACGCATTGAGTCACGCCTTTTTTGCAGCCCGGCCAGGTCCCGTGCCCAGCAATCCTCATCGGAGGATTCACTGGGTTCGGGCGCTATGGACAGCGGGACCCCCCCGACGGGCCCCTCCCCAAAACACATGGATGACTCCGAGTTATCGTCCCCAAGGGACCCAGGCCGGGGAGGGGCTGGGGAGACTGTCAAGGCGATGCCAGAGGGTCAAACCTCGGCGGCCGGTCACACGGGGGAAAAGGCCCCCATGGACACCGACGGCGGGGGCTATCTTGAATTCGGCCCCCAACTGGACACAGTTCTGGAGACCAACAGGGCTCCGGAATCAAGCGGGCCACCTCCCTCGATAGAAAGGGGTGCGCCTATTCCACCAGCAACCTCTGCCCAACCAGAGGTGTCAGATATCTTATCAGCAGCACTGAAGAACGCTTCCATCGCTGTAGAACACCGTGCCCTTATGGGTGCGGTGATTGAGAAGATTCAGACTGCCGAAAGCAGGCTAACTGATGCTTGCATCAGCCTTATAATGGGCTTTGAGGTATGCTGTGAGGTTTCAAAGAGTGTCATAGTATAGATTGTAGCCCCTGATACACTGTTTGGTGTTCGGAAGAAAAAGCCGGATAGAGGATCAAATATATGTTCGCAGGAGACTTACCTTGTAGTACCTCTCCCTCTTTTGTTTTTCTAAGCAGCCGTCTGTGGTGACTGCCACCTCTCATACTGCGGAAGTCTTCGGACTGAAGCAGAGTCTAGAGCGGGCCGACCAAGTGAAGAAGCAGTTGAAGGATAACCAGGATATGCAAAAAAACCTTGTTTGCATTCAGTATGAATGAATAATTGAGTATGACGAAAAAATTTCATGATGTGCTCTAGGAGCGACGGCCGAAGTCGAGGCTCTTAGGAAGGCAGTGGCCGAGGCCGAGAAGAAGGTGGCCAAAGAACAGACCCTTCGTGAAAAGCATGAGGCTAGGGTTATTGAAGTTCAGCAAGAGCTCCAAGAGGCCGTGAAGAAGTGCGAGACCTTGGAGCAGAGTTTAACGGAGAAAGAATCCGAACTCATCAAGGCTCGTCAAGACGCACACGATGCCCGGGCGAATCCCAAGGCACCCTTTAGGATATCCAGGAGGCCAGAAAGATCGCAGCGGGTAAGGCTTTTTCTATTCAAAGCAAATATTTGAAGGAAGAAAGTCATGTTACTAACCCGAATTCGGATTTCTCTAGGTGTGTTTGAGGAACTGCCGCGTAGTGTATCTGATGCTGCAAAATTCTATCGAGTTGAAGAAAGGAGCTCTACGGAGAAGCTGTTCTAGTCGCAATATCTGGTGCCAGAGCATCCAGTGCCCTTTGCCGATCAACTGAAATAGCTGATCAGGCTGCATAGGGCGGCTGAACTAGCCATGAAGGATTTAATTATCCGGCTATGGCCCGCCGAGGCCATTCCTAGCAGCTACTTCGGGCTCATGAAACGGCTTGTAAGTGCTTGCCCTCGACTTGAAGTCATCAAGCGGTCGGTCTCTATGGAAGGTGCGCGAATGGCCTTCGCTTGCGCCAAGGTGCACTGGCGATGATGGATGCCAAAAAGCTGATGACCGAAGGACCGCCTGCGGTGAAGGAGCACCGCAAGCCCAAGTTATATTATGACAGTGTCCTAAAGAGATTCCGCCTTGTAGCGGAGCAATGTGCCAAGGATATTATATTCCCATGAATACATTCATGTTATCCTTTGTAATGTTGAACAAGGCCGTTTATGTAATATAACGCCTGTTATTTGGAAAATTTACCTCCTGTGCGGCCGTTTTACATATTAATCCTGAGAGTTGGCCAGTCGTCGGCTTCTGCCCCCATGTAGGAAGTACGGGGGTGTTCGGGATGAACCTGAACACTGTTTACCCCAATTTTGGGTCCTTGAAGGAGGTGTTCAGCGCAATGAACCAGGCAATCAGACTATAAGGCTTTATCACCCTCACTTAGCCATAGGAGTTTGATAGAAGAAAGGTAGGCGTAGCCCCTGGTGTTCGGAAGACCGCAGTAGGGGCTCTATAAGCACCTGATCGGAAGAAAAGAGCCGATCCATCGCACGCTGCATTAGTTATCACATAATGCGGAAGAAATCCTTAAAGATTTTCTAACCTCTCGAACAGCTGACCGGCTCTCACCGCATCATGACAGTCAGTTTTCGGCTTTCTCTACTGAGGTGCTCGTCCGAAAGAACCGGGACACAATCGTAGTAGTTCTCCCTTTACTACCCTAGCTTATATAGCGGAACATAGGGTAGCAAGCATAGGAGCCGGGCAACCCAACTATTGACCCAAGACATGATTCGGATCCGATGCATATAATGCTATAAGTTCGGGGTGCCGAACAACCGTTAAGGTGTTCGGACTTTGTTGCCGTATTATGGGTACAACGAGGCCCCTAGCATATTAAGGCATACCGTAGTGTATGGCGGCCGCTTCACAAGAAATATCAATAAGAAACAGCAGCAAGTAAGCGTCATATAAAGTCGCATGTTGTAATTGAATAATACGTCGAGGCGTACGAATACAAGTGGTGTGATAAAAAGAAATATGACTTCGGAACCTGCTGAGACCAGTAGGTGGGGCTGTGTGCGGATTTGTTGAATAATCAGATGATCGTCAAGGGGAATATCTAAGGATTCCCTTACGCGTTCGAGTTGTTTCCCTCCTTAGTATGTTCGTCCCGTCATGGGTCTGTTCGCCATGTTGCCAGTGATGGCCTAGACAAAAGTGGACCTGCAAATAGAATGCAAAAAATGTTTGTGTGCCACGGAGCGGTTAAGCCGCATTGTGGGTCCTAACCTAGCTTTGCCTCCGCCTATCGCCGGAGTGGTTAATTGAGCTCTTGACGAGCTAGGCTATCCTGCCGCAAAGTAGTTCAGACTCTTTTGACAGTGACCGGGAGCCTGGCTGTTGAATGAAGGTTCGATTGAAAAATGCCGCTCTGCGCTTCTACTGCTAAGGCAATGCTACCTCTTGAGCACCGCGTTGGATTTCCCCGAAGAGGAGAGGATGATGCAGTAAAGTAGCGTAAGTATTTCCCTCAGTTTTTGAGAACCAAGGTATCAATCCAGTAGGAGACCACGCACAAGTCCCTCGTACCTGCACAAAACGATAGCAACTTGCAACCAACGCTTAGGGGTTGTCAATCCCTTCACGGTAACTTACGAGAGTGAGATCTGATAGAGATAATATTTTTGGTATTTTTGATAGATAGATGCAAAGTAAAAAGTAAAGGCAAAGTAAAAACAAAGCATGTAAATAAAGTGATATAGATTGATCTGATGAGAATAGACCCGGGGTCCATAGGTTTCACTAATGGCTTCTCTCGAGAGCATAAGTATTCTACAGTGGGTGAACAAATTACTGTTGAGCAATTGACAGAATTGAGCATAGTTATGAGTATATCTAGGCAATGATCATGTATATAGGCATCACGTCCAAAACAAGTAGATCGAAAGGATTCTGCATCTACTACTATTACTCCACTCATCGACCGCTATCCAGCATGCATCTAGAGTATTAAGTAAAAACATAGTAATGCCATAAGCAAGATGACATGATGTAGAGGGATAAATTCATGCAATATGATAAAAATCCCATCTTGTTATCCTCGATGGCAACAATACAATACGTGCCTTGCAACTCTTTCTGTCACCAAGTAAGGACACCGAAAGATTGAACCCAAAGCTAAGCACTTCTCTCATTGCAAGAACTAGCAATCTAGTTGGCCAAACTAAATAAGATAATTCAAAGAAACTTGCAAAGATAACTCAATCATACATAAAAGAATTCAGAGAAGAATCAAATATTTTCCATAGATAATACTGGATCATAAACCCACAATTCATTGGTCTCAACAAACACACCGCAAAAAGAAGATTACATCAAATAGATCTCCACGAGAGAGGGGGAGAACATTGTATTGAGATCCAAAAAGAGAGAAGAAGCCATCTAGCTACTAGCTATGGACCCGAAGGTCTAAAGTAAACTACTCACAATTCATCGGAGAGGCTATGGTGATGATGTAGAAGCCCTCCGTGGTGGATGCCCCCTCTGGCGGAGCTCCGGAACAGGCCCCAAGATGGGATCTCGTGGATACAGAAAGTTGCGGCGGTGGAATTAGGTTTTTGTCTCCCCTTCTGATCGTTCGGGGATACGTAGGTATATATAGGAGGAAGGAGTACGTAGGTGGAGCTCCGAGGGGCCCACGAGGTAGGGGGCGCGCCCAGGGGGGCCTCCACCCTCGTGACCGCCTCTGGCGCTTCTTGGAGTAGGGTCCGAGTCTCCTGGGTCACGTTCGGTTAGAAAATCACGACCCCGAAGGTTTCATTCCGTTTGGACTTCGTTTGATATTCTGTTTCTTCGAAATACTGAAAAGGCAAAAAACATCTATTCTGGGCTGGGCCTCCGGTTAATAGGTTAGTCCCAAAAATAATATAAAAGTGTAAAATAAAGCCCAATATTGTCCAAAACAGTAGATAAAGTAGCGTGGAGCAATAAAAAATTATAGATACGTCGGAGACATATCAAGCATCCCCAAGCTTAATTCCTGCTCGTCCTCGAGTAGGTAAATGATAAAAAAGAATTTTTGATGCAGAGTGATACTTTGGCATAATTTCAATGTAAATCTTCTTAATTGTGATATGAATATTCAGATCCGAAAGATTCAAGACAAAAGTTCATATTGACATAAAATAAAAATACTTCAAGCATACTAATCAAAGCAATCATGTCTCTCAAAACAGCATGGCAAAAGAAAGTTCATCTCTAAAAAAACATATAGTTAGGCTATGCTTCATTTTTGTCACATAAAGATGTTCCCAACTTCTATACCCCCGATGACAAGCCAAGCAATTGTTTCATACTTAAATAATCTCAAACTTTTTCAACCTTCACGCAATACATGAGCGTGAGCCATGGATATAGCACTATGGGTGGAATAGAATATGATGATGGGGATTGTGTGGAGAAGACAAAAAAGGAGAAAGTCTCACATCAACGAGGCTAATCAATGAGCTATGGAGATGCCCATTGATTGATGTTAATGCAAGGAGTAGGGATTGCCATGCAACAGATGCACTAGAGCTATGAATGCTCAACAAAAGAAAACTAGTGGGTGTGCATCCAACTTGCTTGCTCATGAAGACCTAGGGCATTTTGAGAAAGCCCATCGCAGGAATATACAAGCCAAGTTCTATAATGAAAAATTCCCACTAGTATATGAAAGTGATACCACATGAGACTCACTACATGAAAAGCATGGTGCTACTTTGAAGCACAATATATGAGACTCACTACATGAAGAACGAGGTGCTACTTTGAAGCTCAATATATGAGACTCACTACATGAAGAACGAGGTGCTACTTTGAAGCACAAGTGTGGAAAAAGAGATAGTAGCATTGCCCTTTTTCTTTTTTTGGGCCTTTTGTTTTTACCTTTCTTTTTTTAATTATTTGGGCAATGCTCTAATAATGATGACCATCACACTTCTATAAATTACAACACAAGGATTACAACTCGAAACTTAGAACAAGATATGACTCTATATGAATGCCTCCGACGGTGTACTGGAATGGTGCAATGAATCAAGTGTGACATGTATAAAAATAATGCTTGGTGGCTTTGCCACAAATACGATGTCAACTACAAGATCATGCAATGGCAATATGACAAAAGTAATGCATGTCATGATGATGATGGTGGAAGTTGCATGGCAATATATGTCGGAATGGCTATGGAAATGCCATAATAGGTAGGTATGGTGGCTGTTTTGAGGAAGATATAAGGTGGTTTATGTGTGATAGAGCGTATCGTATCACGGGGTTTGGATGCACCGGCGAAGTTTGCACCAACTCTCAAGGTGAGAAAGGGCAATGCACGATACCGAAGAGGCTAGCAATGGCAGAAAGATGAGAGTGCGCATAATCCATGGACTCAACATTAGTCAAAAGAACTCATATACTTATTGCAAAAATTTAGAAGTCATCAAAAATTCAAGTACTATCTGCATGCTCCTAGGGGGATAGATTGGTAGGAAAAGACCATCGCTCGTCCCCGACTGCCACTCATAAGGATGCACAAGCCAGGTACACTTCATGTTTCAAATTTGTTACATAACTTTAACCATACGTGCATGCTACGGGATTTGCAAACTTCAACACAAGTATTTCTCAAATTCATAATCAACCAACTAGCACGACTATGATATTATCACCTCCATATCTCAAAACAATTATCAAGCATCAAACTTATCTTAGTATTCAACGCACTCAAAAGAAAGTTTCACATATCTTGAACACCAAGTATATTAACATTAAGCAAATTACCATGCTATTAACGACTCTCAAAATAATCTAAGTGAAGGATGAGAGATCAAGTTTCTTTAAAACAAATCCACCACCATGCTCTAAAAGATCTAAGTGAAGTACTAGAGCAAAAATTATCACGCTCAAAAGATATAAGTGAAGCACTATGAGCAAAACTAGCAAGCTCAAAAGATATAAGCGAAGCACATAGAGTATTCTAACAAATTCCAAATCATATATGGATCTCTCAAAAAGGTGTGTAAAGCAAGGATGATTGTGGTAAACTAACAAGCAAAGACACAAATAATACAAGATGCTCCAAGCAAAACACATATCATGTTAGTGAATAAAAATATAGCTCCAAGTAAATTACCGATGGAAGTGGACGAAAGAGGGGATGCCTTCCGGGGCATCCCCAAGCTTTGACTTTTTGGTGTCCTTGGATTATATTGGGGGTGCCATGGGCATAACCAAGCTTAGGCTCTTGCCACTCCTTGTTCCGTAATCCATCAAAAGAATTCACCCAAAACTTGAAACTTCACAACACAAAACTCAATAGAAATCTCGTGAGCTCCGTTAGAGAAAGAAAACAAAAGACTACTTCAAGCTACTGTAATGAACTCATTCTTTATTTGAATTGGTGTTAAACCTACTTTATTCCAACTTCTCTATGGTTTATAAACTATTTTACTAGCCATAGATTCATCAAAATAAGCAAACAACACACACAAAACAGAATCTGTCAAAAACAGAACAGTCTGTAGTAATCTGTAAATAATGCAAACTTCTGGAACTCTAAAAATTCCAACCAAAATAGTACGAACTGGAAAATTTGTGTATTGATCATCAGAAAAAAGAATCAATGCAAAAGCACGTTCCTGTGATTTATTGATTTTTTTCTCGTGAGCGCAAAGATTCTGTTTTTCAGCAGAACCAAATCAACTATCATCATAGTTTATCCTATAGGTTCTACTTGGCACAAACACTAATTAAAACATAAAACCACATCCAAACAGAAGGTAGATGGATTATTTATTCCTAAACAGAAGCAAAAACAAAAAACTAAAAATAAAATTGGGTTTCCTCCCAACAAGCGCTATCGTTTAACGCCCCTAGCTAGGCATAAAAGGAAGGATAGATCTAGGTATTGCCATCTTTGGTAGGCAATCCATAAGTGGCTCTCATGATAGATTCATATGGTAATTTTATTTTCTTTCTAGGGAAGTGTTCCATACCCTTATTTAAGGGAAATTGTAATCTAATATTCCCTTCCTTCATATCAATAATTGCACCAATCGTTCTAAGGAAAGGTCTACCAAGAATAATAGGACATGAAGGATTGCAATCTATATCAAGAACGATAAAATCTACGAGCACATAATTCCTATTTGCAACAATAAGAACACCATTAATTCTTCCCATAGGCTTTTTAATAGTGGAATCCGCAATATGCAAGTTTAGAGAGCAATCATCAATATCACGGAAATCTAGCAAATCACATAAAGTTTTGGGAATAGTAGAGACACTAGCACCAAAATCACACAAAGCATGAAACTCATAATTTTTAATTTTAATTTTGATAGTAGGTTCCCACTCATCATGGAGTTTCCTAGGGATAGAAACTTTCAACTCAAGCTTTTCTTCATAAGATTGCATCAAGGCATCAACAATGTGTTCGGTAAAGGCTTTATTTTGACTATAAGCATGAGGAGATTCTAGCACGGATTGCAACAAGGAAATACAACCAATCAAAGAGCAATTTTCATAATTAAATTCCTTGAGATCCAAAATAGTGGGTTTAGCAACATCACGGTTTTTATTTATTTCAATCCCACTTTCATCAATTTCATCATCAAGATCTAGAAACTCCAAATTCTTAGAACGCCTTCTAGGTAAAGGAAGATAATCTTTAGATTCATCAAGATTCATATTGCAAAACAAAGATTTAATTGGGGACACATCAATAAATTTTAGATCTTCATCTTGATTTTCATAGGGATTCGGTTTAGCGGCCATCTTATTAACTAAGGTAGCTTGCATATCCGAAATTTCAGTGGTCATCTTTTCAAGATGAGCAATTTGGGCCCTTATACCATCAAATTCTATAGACATATCATCGAGTTTTTTATTCATAAAGATCATAAAACTTTTTTGTTCCTTAAGTTCGTTTCTAAAGAAATTATTGTGCTCAAATTGTAAAACCATAAATTTTCTAACATTGCTTTCGATCTCCTCTAGCCTTTTAAGGTGAAGGTCAGCAAATCTAGGTAGAGCCATCGCAACAAAAAGACAAACTAACACAAGAGCAAGCAGGAAGGCAAAGGGAAAAAAACAAATGGGAAAGAGAGGAGGAGATTGGGAAAGAGAGGGCAAATAAAACGGCAAGGGTGAAGTGGGGGAGAGGAAAACGAGAGGAAAATGGCAAATAATGTAATGCGAGAGATAGGGATTGTGATGGGTACTTGGTATGTTGACTTTTGCGTAGGCCTCCCCGGCAACGGCGCCAGAAATTCTTCTTGCTACCTCTTGAGCACTGCGTTGGATTTCCCCGAAGAGGAGAGGATGATGCAGTAAAGTAGCGTAAGTATTTCCCTCAGTTTTTGAGAACCAAGGTATCAATCCAGTAGGAGACCACGCACAAGTCCCTCGTACCTACACAAAACGATAGCAACTCGCAACGAACGCTTAGGGGTTGTCAATCCCTTCACGGTCACTTACGAGAGTGAGATCTGATAGAGATAATATTTTTGGTATTTTTGATAGATAGATGCAAAGTAAAATGTAAAGGCAAAGTAAAAACAAAGCAAGTAAATAAAGTGATATAGATTGATATGATGAGAATAGACCCGGGGGCCATAGGTTTCACTAGTGGCTTCTCTCGAGAGCATAGGTATTCTATGGTGGGTGAACAAATTACTGTTGAGCAATTGACAGAATTGAGCATAGTTATGAGTATATCTAGGCAATGATCATGCATATAGGCATCAAATCCAAAACAAGCAGATCGCAATGATTCTGCATCTACTACTATTACTCCACTCATCGACCGCTATCCAGCATGCATCTAGAGTATTAAGTAAAAATAGAGTAACGCCGTAAGCAAGATGACACGATGTAGAGGGATAAATTCATGCAATGTGATAAAAACCCCATCTTGTTATCCTCGATGGCAACAATACAATACGTGCCTTGCAACTCTTTCTGTCACTGAGTAAGGACACCGCAAGATTGAACCCAAAGCTAAGCACTTCTCCCATTGCAAGAACTACCAATCTAGTTGGCCAAACCAAATAAGATAATTCGAAGAGACTTGCAAAGATAACTCAATCATACATAAAAGAATTCAGAGACGAATCAAATATTTTCCATAGATAATACTGGATCATAAACCCACAATTCATCGGTCTCAACAAACACAACGCAAAAAGAAGACTACATCGAATAGATCTCCACGAGAGAGGGGGAGAACATTGTATTGAGATCCAAAAAGAGAGAAGAAGCCATCTAGCTACTTGCTATGGACCCAATGGTCTGAAGTAAACTACTCACACTTCATCAGAGAGGCTATGGTGATGATGTAGAAGCCCTCCGTGGTGGATGCCCCCTCCGGCAGAGCTCCGGAATAGGCCCCAAGATGGGATATCGTGGATACAGAAAGTTGTGGCGGTGGAATTAGGTTTTTGGCTCCTCTTCTGATCGTTCGGGGATACATAGGTATATATAGGAGGAAGGAGTACGTCAGTGGAGCTCCGAGGGGCCCACGAGGTAGGGGGCGCGCCCGGGGGGGGCGCCCTCCACCCTCGTGATCGCCTCTGGCACTTCATGGAGTAGGGTCCAAGTCTCCTGGGTCACATTCGGTTGGAAAATCATGATCCCGAAGGTTTCATTCCGTTTGGACTCCGTTTGATATTCTGTTTCTTTGAAATACTGAAAAAGGCAAAAAACAGCAATTCTGGGCTGGGCCTCCGGTTAATAGGTTAGTCCCAAAAATAATATAGAAGTGGAAAATAAAGCCCAATATTGTCCAAAACAGTAGATAAAGTAGCACGGAGCAATCAAAAATTATAGATACGTTGGAGACGTATCAGGCGACAGTGTGCTCTTCGGTACGAAGGGAGCGTTCGGCTTTGCCATTAACTGTTATGACGTCGTGTGGACCAGACATCTTGAGCTTAATATAAGCGTAATGTGGCACCGCATTCAATCGAGAAAACGTGGTTCGTCCAAGCAGTGCGTGATAGCTGCAACGAAAAGGGACGATATCAAAGATTAACTCTTCGTTGCGTAATTATCCGGGGGTCCGAAGACTACCTGCAGAGTGACGGAGCCTATATAGGGGGCGTCCATGCCTGGTATAACACCTTTAGAGGTGGTTTTAGTGAGTTTGATCTTTGAAGGATCGATACACATCTTGCGCTCTGTATCCTGATAAAGCAGGTTCAGACTGCTGCCTCCATCCATAAGGACTCGTGTGAGGTGGAATCCGTCAATTATTGGGTCAAGGACTAGTGCGTCTGAGCCGCCCTGACGGATATTGGTCGGACGATCCTTGCGGTCAAAGGTGATCGGGCCGGATGACCATGGGTTATATGTTGGGGCGACTAGCTCCGTTGCGTAGACGTCCCTAAGTTTGTGCCTCCACTCCCATTTGGGAATATGGGTGGAATTTATCATATTCACCGTTTTAATTTGCGGGGGAAACTTCTTTTGCCTCCTGTGTTCGGTGGCCGGGGATCCTCGTCCTCGTCATCGCTTTGCGACCCCTTCTCCTTGTTTTCGGCACCTGACTTGCCGACTTGTTTGAAGACCCATCATTCTCTATTGGTATGATTGGCTGGTGTTCCTGGGGTGCCGTGAATTTGACATGGACGGTCGAGTATATGGTCCAGACTGGACATGCCCGGACTGTTTCTTTTGAATTGTTTCTTCCTTTGACCAGTCTTAGAGCCGCCGAATCCGGCATTGACAGTCGTGTCTTTGGTGTTGTCGCCATTATTTCGACACTTGTGTTTGCTGCGTCAGGGCTTGCCGTTGTTATCTCTGGATGCAGAAGTTCCAGGCTTGCTTGAGGCGCGGTTGCTACAAGCTAGCCAGCTGTCCTTGCCCGCACAGAAGCGGGTCATGAGTGTCGTGAGGGCTGCCATGGATTTCGGCTTCTCTTGGTCGAGGTGTCCGACGAGCCACTCATCACGGATGTTATGCTTAAAGGCCTCTAGGGCTTCAACATCTGGATAGTCGATGATTTGGTTCTTTTTAGTTAAGAACCAATTCCAGAATTTCCTGGCTAACTCTCTGGGCTGTTTGGTTATGTGACTTAAGTCATCAGCGTCCGGTGGTCGCACATAAGTGCCCTGAAAGTTGTCAAGGAATGCGTCTTCCAGGTTCTCCCAACTGCCAATGGAGTTTCCCGCAGACTATTCAGCCAGTGCCGAGCTGGTCCCTTGAGTTTTAGTGGGAGGTACTTGATGGCATGTAGATCATCACCGTGGGCCATGTGAATGTGGAGAAGGAAATCTTCGATCCATACCTCGGGGTCTGTTGTCCCATCATATGGTTTGATGTTCACGGGTTTAAACCCTTCTGGGAATTCATGCTCCATTACTTCGTCAGTGAAGCATAGGGGGTGTGCGACGCCTCTATGCCATGCTACATCACGATGCAGTTCGGATGAATCTGGTCTACTGTATTTGGCCCGGATGGATTTGTATTTAGTATATCCGACGTGGCAGTCATCGTCACGC